>NC_084753.1:17396059-17468559 GCF_033978785.1 Entelurus aequoreus | reverse complement strand
CAAGATGGAAGAACTCGGATGACAGAGACTCTAACCAGGAGGACTTTTGACTTCGATACACAGACGCCTGTAGAGAACTGGGACGACACAGACTCTTACCAGGATTACTTTAATTTGGATGACAAAGACGCAGACGTGCTACTGTGAGTATGCAGCTTTGGCTTCTAAACATTTGATGGCTTGACCGTATGTGCGCAACTTTTTTTTGCGTATGTACGTAACTTTTTTAAAATATGTAAGCTTTATGAACCTTGGGTTAGGTGAACGGTCTTTTGGGCTGAGTGATTGTGTGTGTTGATCAGGTGTTTGAATTGTATTGGCGTGTTCTATGGAGCTAGGAGCTAGCAGAGGAGCTAGGAGCTAGCATAACAAACACGCAGGTGTTTTTATGCAGGATTAATTTGTGGCATGTTAAATATAAGCCTGGTTGTGTTGTGGCTAATAGAGTAAATATATGTCTTGTGTTTATTTACTGTTGTAGTCATTCCCAGCTGAATATCAGGTACCGTGAGTATGCAGCCTTGGCTGCTAAACATTTGATAGCTTGACCGTATGTGCGCGTCACGTACGTAACTTTTTAAAAATATATAAGCTTTATGAACCTTGGGTTAGGTGAACGGTCTTTTGGGCTGAGTGATTGTGTGTGTTGATCAGGTGTTTGAATTGTATTGGCGTGTTCTATGGAGCTAGGAGCTAGCAGAGGAGCTAGGAGCTAGCATAACAAACACGCAGGTGTTTTTATGCAGGATTAATTTGTGGCATGTTAAATATAAGCCTGGTTGTGTTGTGGCTAATAGAGTATATATATGTCTTGTGTTTATTTACTGTTGTAGTCATTCCCAGCTGAATATCAGGTCACCCCCGGCTCTCACAGCATCTTCCCTATCTGAATAGCTTCAACTCCCCACTAGTCCTTCACTTGCACTTTACTCATCCACAAATCTTTCATCCTCGCTCAAATTAATGGGGAAATTGTCGCTTTCTCGGTCCGAATCTCTCTCACTTCATGCGGCCATCATTGTAAACAATAGGGAACTTTGCGTATATGTTCAACTGACTACGTCACACTACTTCCGGTAGGGGCAAGCCTTTTTTTTATCAGATACCAAAAGTTGCGATCTTTATCGTCGTTGTTCTATACTAAATCCTTTCAGCAAAAATATGGCAATATCGCGAAATGATCAAGTATGACACATAGAATAGATCTGCTATCCCCGTTTAAATAAAAACAATTCATTTCAGTAGGCCTTTAAACATATTTATCATTATTTGTTATTTAGTTTATTTACCGCTAAATAATTGTATATAAATTAATTTTTCATCAGTTTTTATGAGTCCCTTCTTTTGCTGTATATTTGCATATTCTTTTTTTGTTATCAGCCTGAGTTTGGTCTTGACACTGTGATTAAAACAGGGTCTAAGACTTAGACAAACTTTATTGATCCACAAGGGAAATTGTTCCACACAGTAGCTCAGTTACCAAGGGTACGGATGGAAAGGATAATGCAGGTATAAAGTATACTAAAAATGTACCATAGTAGCAATATAAAATATAACATATTTGTAATATTTACATATTATATATACAGTATATAATATATACGTATTTATTTTATTATATTTGTATATAATATATACAATATATAACAAATCCCAATTACCATGTACAATATTATTTTCATATCATTTGACAAGGTTTATCCTGTAAGTAGGTTAGATATAATCATTGAATATGATTAAAACCTAGAGTAAGACTCCTAGTTAAGTGTTATTATTTCAGTGGGCCCCGGGCCCTTCTCTATTGGAAAAGTTGGGCCCGGAGGTCAGAAAGGTTAAGAACCCCTGCACTATTGTGCTCCTGTGATATAGAAGAACTTGGTACACTGTAAACACACTGGCAGATCCTTGGATTGACATTTTAACATAAACACAGGGGCCGAACTTGTGTGATGTTCCTCAAGTCACTCCTTTAAGCCCTCTCCTTTTTTAGTTATTTTTCGTACCGTGATTTATGTAACTAAGGTGTTGCTGTAGGTTGTTCACTTCAAGTGCAGTTGGTAGTCATTTGTTCAACTTCTTTACTTATACTGGTGGCGTTCCTCAAGGTTCCATCTTAGGTCCTCTCTTTTTCATCATTTGAGCTATTTAACTGGTGGCCCGCGAGTTCAGTTCAAAAAACTTATGAGAGACTCACATTTTTGCAGCAGATTCCTAAAAACACAAGAGTGCTGTCATAGATATGATTCTAACACTAGCTTTTTTGCAGAAGGCCCTTTAAAAAAGCGCTCCTGTAACCCTGACAAAATAGACAAAAGGTCCAGACCTGCCCGCTAGGCCTCTGTGGCAAACATCTCTACCATTTTCCTTTATTCCTAACATTTTAAATTTCTTATCTCTTATCCCTTTTCATTTTTTACTTGTATTATCCGATTTGTCAGTTTTTTCCTGTGCTGCCATAGTGTTGGTGTGTTTTTTTTCTCTCTTGATATCGACTGCTCATCATCATTAAAGATAATTGGACGAGTGGGGGCTATAACATGGCCTCTCATGTCAAGCCAGCGGCCCACTGGCTAGGCCAATCAATCGTTAGCTGTCTGTCTTTGTGGTGTCTTGTCGGCTGGGAAGAGTTACCATAGTTACTAAGGCAGGACACAGCAAAATAGATACATTGCAAAATGTCTTACCATTGGCCAATAATAGGTCGACCCACTGGGAAAATCCCAGTCAGCCCAACCCTGGTCTTAACCAACCATAATTCTAATTATTTCCCAAGAAAAAAGTCTAAAAAGACAAGTTGTCTTATATTCGTGGTCGGATAAAATATTTATATAGTACATTTAAACCAATGGGTTGTATAGAGCAACTACCCTCCGCCCCCACCCTGAAAAAAAATCTGAGCTTTTCTTCTCGGCACTCACACCCACCTGAAGGAATGCAGCCCTTTTTCTTAAAGGTTTGACAAGTTAGCAAACGACACATGGCGAGTTATGAGTTCACTGACTTTTGTGTGTATTTGTACCAAAATAGGTATGGAGGTTAATTTGTGTCTTTATTTACAAATATTTTTTTGGGGGACTACATTTTTGGAACGGAATTTTGTGAACAGAATTTTTTTTTTACATCAAATAAAGCTGGCAATTTTATTGAATGAAAATGTGTGAGCAAAAGTTGTTTAAGAAGTCAGTTGTTAAAATACAGTGGGGACGGGATTTTTATGGCCCAATTTTTGGGTGTCTTCAGACGAAGGTGAGACAAAGGTGGGGGTTTTAATAATTTTGCAATGC
The DNA here is from genome assembly GCF_033978785.1 of Entelurus aequoreus. NCBI lineage: Eukaryota > Metazoa > Chordata > Actinopteri > Syngnathiformes > Syngnathidae > Entelurus > Entelurus aequoreus. The sequence continues at coordinate 17,465,275 of NC_084753.1, read as the reverse complement.
AGTCTGCTGGAAATGATGGAAAAGCGCCACTCTGTATAGCAACTACCGCTGTGGTCAAAGTTGGGATTGCCACAAAACACATTTTAAGATATTTAACACTGTACTGCCGTCTTGCGGCTCAAGTGGATTTTTTTACACGTTTTTTGTGTCAGGTAAACCGCGACAAATGGGGCCATATGAATCACCGTCCTACTGTACTGTGTTTTAAAATTAGTTTTTTTTTAATTTAGTGTAGAAAAAATCAGTACTTTGATTTTTTAAAACAATACATTTTTATTTATTAAAATTGTCAGCATAATTTAATGTAAAAAATAAAACTAAATCAAACCCAAAATATTAAGTTACATTAATTCAGTGTCCAAAAAAAGCTTCTGAATAAATTAACCTCCATAAAAGGTCTTAAAAAAGGGGTTGTCGTTTTATAGTTATTAACAGTTTGTATATATTTTTGGGGTCTTTAACACTCTTTTGTCCTCCGGCAGGATGACGAAGTGGTTCTTCAGAGCGTAGCTACCATACAAAAGGAACATCGCAAGTTCTGCCTGGCCGCCGAAGGGCTTGGGAACCGCCTGTGTTATTTGGAATCTACCACCGAAGCCAAGGTGAGCAGAGCACACTGGTAGTTAGGGTTGGGAATGGTTTGAATTTGGACCATTCCAGTTCCGATTTTGGTTCAAATTCCGGTTCCTTGCTTTTGATTCCGGTTCCCATTATTTGATGAAGCAGGGTCAGAATGTACTATCAATTTATCACAGAGCCATTTTCAAGTCCTTTGAACTTGATTGTGAATGTTATGAAGCTTCTTTCTATAAGAGTACACTTTCACAAACGTTTCACTTTGTTTTTGAAAACCTCCAAAAAAAAAACATTTACACTTAACATATTTTTCGGACAACAGAGCACACATGCATATAAGCCACATCAACTAAATTCTAGAAGAAAAACATATGTTTCCATATATTAGCCCCACTGGACTATAAGCCACATATATATACGTTGGGAAGTTAGTTAATTACATAGATTTTGTAAATGTTTACATACCTTAATTGTTTCCAAATGGTGTCTGTAACATGGCAGTAAAACGGCTGATCAAATAAAACGGAAGTTATCGTCATGGACCCACTAGCTGCAAAAGCTAGCTCTCCAATAAGTTAAACAGACTCAATAACTCCACGGTGACGTCTTGGTGAATTTACTAAGGAATTTGTGAAACTGAGACGATAGAAAAAGAATGACATTGTAAGTTAATAATATTAACACAGTCACTCGTAAACATGTTAGCTAATGCTAATTTCATTACATTATGAAAGCATGTAGAAATTAGCATGAAAACACTCCTACTGACATCACACATAAGACAGTTCAATAAGTGTAAACAGTTTTAGTTATATTGTAAAGCTTACAAACGTTACATGGAGTGATGCACGAAGAATCTTTTCGAGCAGAAACGCCATGGAAGGTTTTACTTTCAGTTCAAGGCATTAAAACATGAAGTACATTTTCAACCCGCAATAACTGCAGCTAGTGAACTCGTCCAAAAGATGGCGCCTTAGCACAAACAATAACACACCTTTTCAGTGTCTCTGCTTGAGTTTAATGAAAACTATTAAACACAAAACATTATGGTCTTTATCAATTACAAATCTATAAATTGGCCGCACCGTTTTATAAGTCGCAGGGTTCAAAGCGTAGGAAAAAGATAACTACTTATAGTCCAGAATATACTGTATTCTTTTGTTTACGTGTTAGAGATAGTGATGCTCCCATCAGGTTTTATGCTGCCGTTCCCCATGAGTGTATTCTGCCGATACCAATTGATGGTCCCTGGAGAATCTGAATGTTAGTCCCAGTTTCCATTAATGCCCTATGCACCACACAACTGGTAGTAGCTTTCAGTTTAATTTACCGGTACTTTAATCATTTAATGAGACTTATGACATGCATTGCAACTGGGGATGGGTACTGTTCCCATATGAACCGGTACAGTACCATTTTACCGCACCTGGGAATCGATACCAGTACTCAACGGTACCAATTTTCGGTACTTTTGTGTGTGGTAATAAATGTTGATTGTTAATAATAAAATTGTTTTTTTATTGTAACGTTTAAAAATGAACTGATAACTATGCTGTCTCGTTGTTATATTTTGTTTTCTTGTTACATTTGAGTCTCGTTTGCAATTTGCTCTTCCAAGACTTTAGATGGCAGTGCTGTATAGGCTGTCTATGGTATGCTGTTTAACTAGGAAGTAGCTTTTTCCATGAAGCTGAATGTGTTATGTTTTGCCCTACAAAGTGTTTATTCTGTAAATACTGTGCTTATAACACACCAGCTGTTTGATTGTAATATTAATTTTAGTTATTGTTGTTTAAGTTTATTTTGAACATGTATACAGTTACAATAGGTTAAATCACGTAGTTCGCATATGTCCATTTTCTCACTACATGTCCGAAAAGGAGTAGGGAGAGGCAGAGCTTGTTTAATCCTACCCTTTACACTTCATAGCTATTACTAACACATGTGTTCACTTCGTTCACTAAATTTGTAACACAATTTAAATCAATGAATAATAAAAACAACAATTATCATAAATAAATAGTTAAGTAAATTATGATTATTTTAATAAAATGTCTAAGATTTTTTAATTTTCAACAAGGTTCAGAATGTTTATCAGAGTTCTTCTTCCTTTTACTTTGTAAACACTTTGAGTTTGAACACTTTCTTAAACTGGATCATATTAGTACATTGTTTGATTCATCTGCTTAATTCATTCCATAATTTAATTCCACAAACTGATATACTAAAGGTTTTAGGTGTTGTGCATGCATACAAATGTTTTAAGTTAGATTTTCCCCTAAGGTTTTATTTCTCTTTTTTGTTGAGAAGAACTGGTTTACATTCCAGAGTCTCAGGTTATAGTTTTAGTTTTCATTCCCAAATTTAGAGGTGTTGGAGTCGCCATGTAAAATCGCTAATGCTAATAGTAGCCTGTCTATGGCAAATCCAATGTAAATTAGCATCAAGCTAGCAGCAAAGAGCGGAGTCTTACTTTACAGTATGTTTAAGTGTTTTCTACCAAGCATACTCGGTTTTTTGGTGGCAACATTACTTAGAGGGAACGTGTCTGCTGCTTGAGTGATTGTTTCCATGAGCCAGTGTTTAGTCTGCAATCGGATGGGACGCCACGTGCAAGAAATGTATCAGAGTATTGCACGGTTTGATTTTATGTGAATCGATACCCGGCACCAAAGGAATTTGGTCAGTGCCTATAAAAGTACCGAATTTGGTAAGCATTCCTAATTGCTACACCCTTAAAACAAGTAAAATTGTGTTTTGGCAGGTCAAATAAATGTTATTGGTCTGTTGGCGGATTATTATGGTTATGTTAAATAAAACAAAAATGAAAAAAATATATCTTGTTAGTGAAAAATAAGTTTTACTACCTGTTTGGCTCTTTAGTTTCTGCAGTTTGAGGGGAGATTTATGGCATACTTACAGGTAATTAGTTAAGCCCGCCTCCTGCTGGGGGGTTTAGAGTTAAAATACAGCTCAGGTTCAGTACTGTGATATGGCGCCTTCAGTTTGGCTGGGACACAAGTGACAGTGTTTTATGAGGTCGCTCAAGGATCATGTGCTTGTTGGTCAACTTGCCTGGGAAGCCACAACCAAAACAAATGCTATCTGCAGATCAAGTTGTTTATTTTGTCCTTTTTGAAGGAGTGTGGCTTTTTCTTTCACTTTCAGTGGTAAAAACTATGTTTAGTCCTCACTGTAAGATGGGGAAGCAGAACCATTTGTCCTACTCGCCACTTGGTGCTCTATGAATCAAAGCAAATCCCATTTTCAGCGGCATTGGAGTGGAGGGCAGGTTTGCTGGCAGTCGGAGTTCCTATTTAATTTAGTTTGAGGACACGAGGGCATGTTTCAGTCCACCTACCTGGGGGCAATACCTGCAGAGCACAAACTACCTGTCCTCTCTCCTTGGTACACGATGACAAAGCTTTAGGTCTCCTCGGGTATCAGATGTGGATTAGCTGGGAAGTGTCTAGCTGCCGATAGAAATATGGACAAATACATGTCAAAACGTATGTAAAACATAAGCAAGCCAATGAAAATGTACCATATTTTCCAGATTATAAATTGCTACTTTCCCCAAGCTTTGAACCCTGCGGTTTATACAAAATTGCGGCTAATCCATGGATTTTTCTTCGCTAACGGCCATAATGTTTTGTATACAACAAACTTACATAGTAGTAGCATCGCCAACACAGAAACTGAAAAGGTGTGTTGTTTGTGCTATGGTGCCATCTTTTGGACGAGTTTGCCTAATTTCAGGTGCTGCAGGTTGAAAGTCTACAGTGTATCCTTCTGTTTCGTGCGTTGAACCGGAAATTTAAGTGTCGTTCCGTCTACTAGTCGTCCATAGTGTTTATACTCATATGGATTCTTCATTCATCACTCCAACCAACGTTTGTAAGTTTTACAATATATCTAAAACAATTCATTCTTACTAAACAGTCACATGTTTTATAGGTGTTTTTTCATGCGTATTTGTACGTGCCATCGTAATGTAAATAGCTAGCGTCGTTAGCATTAGCTGAAATGCTTACACGTTTACAAGTGTCTGTGTTAGTATTATCAACCTACCTGGCATTCTTTTTGTATAGTTTGTTTTGCAAATTCCTCAGTATATTCACCAAAATGCTGATTGAGTGCTAGCTTCCGCAGCTAGTGGGTCCATGACGATGACTTCTGTTTTGTTTGATCGGACGTTGTACTGCCATGTTACAGGCACCGTTTGGAAACAATTAAGGTATGTCAATAAACATTTACAAAATATTTCTGTGTAAATTACTAATTCCACAATTAATTTATCTGCGGCTTATATATGGAAAAAAGTTTTGTTTTTTTCTCTAAAATTTTGTGGGTGCGGCTTATATACCGGTGGACTCCATAGTCCGGAAATTACAGTATTTAATTTTTGAAACCAAAACTGTATATACAATTTTTTTTAGGAAAAAAAGGAGTAATTTCGATGTCACACCAATAGATCCAATAACATAAAAAAATATAGATACATAAAAAAACACTCCATTGAGGCGAGATTACTTATACTGTGCTGTAGGTGGTTTAGTGTGAGCAAACCAAGCGCTCCTTTTCTCCTCCTCACGTCGTAAGTAGCACCTGAGCTCAATTTGAACAAACATGGCGTCGAACATTTGAGACTGTTTGAGAGGAAAACATTTCATGATATTTGCGCCAAATGTTAGGCAAACATCTCACAAGAAGGGGAAAAAAAATTACGCTTCAACACATCCAACTAAACTACATTTAGGTTAAATAAAAATAAAAAAAGTTAATAGGTTATTAGTATAGTTCTTGAGAAGCTGGAAGTCATCAGTATAGGTTTTAAAAATAATATATTGTGGCTCCCTAGTTTGTAGTGTTAACATCGCAACTGTTTCCGGTTACTTTACACCTATTTGTTCTTTTATTCCACTTTTTAAGTATTTTTAACATTTAACAATTTGGATGCGGGCCACACTTTGGACACCCAAAGCCAAGCCATTCATGACACCAGTCTACAGTAAGATCCAACAGAATTAAGACAATGACTTGAATCTCTTTCACTCAGTTTATTTCATTGGGTTTTATTGCTGCTAAGCATTAACAACTGGGCTCTTTAAAAGGCTGCTGTGAGCGCTCTGAGAGAGAATGTTCAGTGTGTGGCTTCTAAACCAGCGTGGACCAAATATGATAATTGCAAAATCAAAGGGTGAATAATTCATGAGGTATGTAAGGTCTGCAGCAGGTTGTGAGTTATCTCTGTTAGAAGGACCTTGGTCAGTATGGGTGCATCTGTGTCATGTCACTACACTCTCAATGGCAGAGCTAAGTATTACAATAAGGAGGTCTATGAAGGATGTGTCTATTCATTGGTTATTATGGGTATTATGTACTGTATTTTTACATGCTATGTGCAGGAGTTCAATGTTTGGAAAGGATGGACAAGCAGTTGCAAAAAAGAAAGATATTCCTGCTCAATATGTTTTTATTTTATTTATTCATGCTATTAAGCCAACCAGTGAAGAAAACAATCTCACTATTTTGCTTTCATGCTTGGTGAGGAAAGGTAATGAGGAGTATGGCGAGAGGGGTAGCCTCATTGCCATGGCGACCCCGCATCGCCGATTTTAGTGGTCAGAGTTGTGTGCAGTGTTTGCCAATGTTTCACATGCAGGATGTGAGGACAGTGAACATTCCCCTCAGGCGAGCCAGAGCTTTTCTGCTTGTCACTCACACATGTCAGTGACTGGGAGAGATGCCGAAAACGTGGGCAATTTAGCAAACTGGAAAAGTTGTGATACCATTTTGATATAACGGCAACTAGTTAGGGCTGCGATGATTAATCAATTACCGTATTTTTCGGACCATAAGGCGCACCTGATTATAAGGCACACCGTCAATGAACAGGCTATTTGGGTTTATTTTCATACACAAGGCGCAACGGATTAAAAGGCACATTAAAGGCGTCATATAATATTTGTTTTTTTTACATTTAAAACACTTCCTTGTGGCCTACGTCAATGGTCCCCAACCACTGGGCCGCGGCCCGGTACGGGTCCGTGGATCGATTGGTACCGGGCCGCACAAGAAATTAAAAAATAAAACTTTTTTTTTTTTTTTTTTTTAAATCAACATAAAAAACACAAGATACACTTACAATTAGTGCACCAACCCAAAAAACCTCCCTCCCCCATTTACACTCATTCGCACAAAAGGGTTGTTTCTTTCTGTTATTAATATTTCTGGTTCCTACATTATATATCAATATAGATCAATACAGTCTGCAGGATACAGTCCGTAAGCACACATGATAGTATTTCTTTATGACAAAAAACAAAACAAAAAAAGGGTTACTCTTTTCTTTGACCCACCCCTATAATTGTATTAATTTTCTCTACCTACAGTGAAAAAAACAACATCCACCTTTATGTTGACAAAAAACAATGACCTGTGTGTTGTTTGGGAACAGTTGGTAATGGTTATGTGCAGTAAAACTTTTCATGAACTAAATGTGTGTCCCTAAATTTGTGTTCCATGTCTTTATTGAAGAGAGCAGTTGTGTTTTTGGTTTACAGAGTAAACAACTAAAAACTAAGGTTTTGGGCATTGTTTTCACTAAATGCATACTTTTGTCTAAATATGGCTAAGGACACGCATTATTGTGGGTTTCATGGACATTGTCTTCATCACTAAAGGAAAAAAAAAAGTATGTTTCTTTTTTTTGACTCCCTTGTCGCCATGTGACATGAGTGTGTGACAGTTATGATTTTGCTTACTAGTTTCGATGATCCGCCTTATCGTCCCTCTGATTGGCCAGTCCACAATGTTTCTCCCTAACCTTAGCCAATTGTGACTCATCATACCAGTCATCATGGATTTTCTCCATATGTATGGATGTTGTCATTTATCCAGGTCATATATTTTTTTGGAGCCTGGATTAGCAGTCCATTTTCTCTTTTTGTAGCTTTGATGTAAGCTACCTAGCTACATGGCTCTAAAAGTAGCTAAGCTACAGGAAAAGCTACTCGTTGAAAAAGTAGCTAAGCTACCAGCGAGCTACTGGAATATGTAGTTAAGTTACGTAATTTAGCTACATGTAGCTTGTAACTTATCACTTTTTTTAGCGCTTCCATTGGGAGTCTACTGACGGATATAAGTTAGATCTATACGCTACTTTGTATTAGAAATGGGAACAGAAGAGAATGAATGCCCCACAACAAAAGGATAATGAAGAAGAAGCTTATTGACTACGGCGTGGGCGGAAGAAAAGTTGGTTTTGCATAATAGGATAGAAACAAAACACCAGATAATGTCTTCTAATAGGTACCATTTTGGGGTCCCTATAAACACACCATGATAATACTCGTATGTTGAAGCACAGTATGTCTGACTATGGTAGCTGTAATGCTCCGCTTTACCAAAGTCGTACTAAACCATTTTGACAGATTTTTGAGCGCTGTGTGTAATGTTCTATATTCTCAATGAAACAGCAACGTTTTGGTGTTGCTTACTTACCTGTACTTGCTACCCTCGTTTATTTCAACAGGCGTCAACCTGCAGTCCACACGTACCTCTTGTGTGACTGCCATCTACTGGGAACACTTGTTATTACAATATGTACCAAATAAAATTGCTTCGAGATCAGTAAGCTCAACCAGAATTAAATATGTACATTATGCGCACCGGGTTATAAGGCGCACTGCTGATTTTTTTTTTTAATTCAAGGATTTTAAGTATAGCCATATAGTCCATAAAATACAGTAACTCGATTCATATTTCGTTGCTTCGATAATTCGTTTAATGGGTGTAGAACCATAGAGTACGGAGAACATTAAATATGCAGACATAGTTTACACATGGTTTCTGCAATATAGAATAGAATAGAAAGTACTTTATTGATCCGTGGGGGAAATTCAGCACCACAGTTCGCTCACAATAGAGAATAAATAAATATAGCGCACATGAGCGACTGCTTTTATTTTTATTATGGCACACATGTTAAGTGCAATTTCAATGTTGATGTGCATTTATCAGAAAAAAGAATGCATTTCATGGCAAGCAGAACAATCATTGTTCATTTCAATTATCCATCCATCCATTTTCTACCGCTTATTCCCTTCGGGGTCGCGGGGGGCACTGGAGCCTATCTCAGCTACAATCGGGCGGAAGGCGGGGTACACCCTGGACAAGTCGCCCCCTCATCGCAGGGCCCATTTCAATTATGTTCCCTAAAGTATGTGTGGGTTTTGTCCGACTACTTGGTTAATCAATAGGTTTTTTGATTACTAAAGTAATCAATAGCTGCAGCCCTACAACTAATGAAGCAAAGTTATCAAACAACTGTTGAAAAGGTAATATCAGTATCTGCCAAACAATAAGAAGACAGAGCAGTAGAAATCTGTGTGTGCACGAACAAGTGAAATGAAGTGACAAAAAATATATATATATGTATGTATGTTTGTATATGTGTATATGTATGTATATAAATGTATATTTATTTGTATAATTTATTTTTTCCTACTTTGCTGTCAAATGTAATGCATTAATTCATGCAATTAATCCCAAAATAATTATGGCAGTAATCATGTATAAATGCAGATTAATCACACAATGTACTTTGAAGGCATATGCTCTTAACTGCAGATGGTTACTTAAAGGCGGTGTTTGTTATATGGTCAGTGATCAGGTCAATTCATACATTAGTGCAAAGATTACTTAGGAGATATCGACTGGTGGCAAATTTCACTTCAAAAACTGCTTTAACAAATAACCGATGTGCATTCAAGTAAAAAAATTTCAAAATTTTTATTTCTGACACTTTGATTATAACATTGCATTTCTGTTTTTTTAAGCTTTTTTTTAAAATTTGGCAGCAACTAATGAAAAATCACAATTGTAATTAATCTGATTTAAAAATGTATCATTTGACAGCACTACTATTTTATTTATTTTATTGCAATCTACCTGTTGTTTAAATCATAATTTACACAACAAAAAAAAAGTATTTTGTGTTGAGTTGTCTTAAAACTATTTTTCCTAAAACCGGTCAAAGAAAAAAAGGGTCAGCATTGTCACCCCAGGCTGTGCTTTATTTTGAGTTTGTTGCCATTTTCCTGTTTTGTGCTTTAGTTCTTGTCTAGCGCTCTTATTTTGGTTCCTTGTCCTGTTTTGGTTTGCACTTCCTGGCCCGGTGAACATCACCCAAATAGGCATAGTATGCAGTACTCCCTCCCCCCACAAGGGGCAACAGCAAGGCATATGTGTCACAATGAAGCAGCAGTAGGGTGAGTAGAAGAAGACTACTCATTCAAACCAAAAATAGCACTATCGACCCTGAAAAAAATCTAAATAAATTGCGAAATCTGACTTTTAACAGCGACTGGACAACAAAGTATGAATGTTCTGCCCCGAGCCATTGCTCTAGTCAGTGTTTCCTGCCGGACCTTTTAGAAGTGTAAAAGTGTTGTAGACAAGCAGCAACAACTGTAGAAATCCACTCGTGTAAATTTCATCACGAAACTTGGTCAGATTTTTGTAAGTATTGTGCATAAAGATATTTATTTTGTTTTGTATTGAAATTGCTGACATCGTGATTTTCATATTTGTGGTTATTTGTCTTTGTCTTAGGTTCAATTGTGTGCAACGTTTGCTGTGGATGTTGTTTAATTTCTATATGCGTAAACATATATATTTTATTGTATGAATGTATTAACAATAAACCTTCCATTTTATTTACGTAAAATACATAATGGACGTTATACTTTTGTAATGTTATTTTTCGATTTATATTTTCAGTCTAAATGAAGGAAGATTTGTAAAGAAATAACACTGAGGAAGGAAAATAATTAAAAAGAAGGAACATCAATCCTCAACAAAACTTCTGGAGCTTCTGTTTCTTCATGCTGTTAACAATCTGTCTAGTTGCACATGCTGGAATCAAGTTGCGAGGGCAGAATAATGAATTTGACAGTGCAGTGTGAGAGCCGATGTTTTTACTTTGCAATTAAGTAAATGTAGTCTCAAAGGAAACTTCTGACAAAACATCCACATTTCGATGTCCGGCACATGACCCCTTGGGCTCTTGAAACTGCGGCCCTCTTCATTATGTAGTTGAGTAGCCCTGCTCTAAAAAAAAAAACCAATGATGATGGACATGATTAAATCAGCAAGAAAAATGTACATAAGGCAAATCTATTGCATTGAGATGATGAATTCAGTCTGGCAAACATTGTTTATTGGTATATTTACCAGTGCTCTACATAATCCTGAGCACCTTGCTGGCAACACATCAGAATGTCCAACATTTTATTTATGGGAGCTTTTCCTTGCTCCACAGTTCTTTTAATTACCGCCGGGCCCTTGGTCTTGTATCGCTTAATTAAGTAAATGATTTGGCCGCTGGAGCATGTTTCTATTCACTCGGTTCAATTGTCTGTCATATATGAAGATTGGAAAAAGGTACTTCTAGTACAGTTGTTGTAATCGATTTTTTGAACTAAAACTTTAAATTCTAAACTTTTTTTTTCTGTTTCTACTCATAGCTAATGTATTTTCCCCCTCTTTCCCCCCTCTGTCTTGCAGTATGTTCCTCCAGACTTGTGTGTTTGTAACTTTGTGTTGGAGCAGTCGCTGTCAGTGCGAGCTCTGCAGGAGATGCTGGCTAACACAGGCCAAAGCAGCGAGGGGGTGAGTACTAGTTCTTGTCTCATATACACGCAACCACACTAAAAAACATCTACAAAGCTTGAATAAATAGCAACTGGACTTGACTTCTAAAGGCATCAATGACCTTTTGGGATGAAAGGTATCGTAAGACAGGAGAGTACATGGAATGCATAAAAACACAACACGACTGACTGTTTTGGGGGCAATGAAAGGTTGACTTGAATAATTGCCTTACGAAAATACTTCTTGCATTGGGATTGCACACACACATTTTTCCAGGGCAATGATCTTACGACACATCATTAAAAGTTGAAGATGTTTTTCAAGTCTACAAGCTTTTCCAGAGTGAAACCAAAATGTCAAATGTAGTTAGTGCAGCTTTGCGGCATACAATACCGTGCCTGACAAAAGTCTTGTCGCTAGGGTACAAGTTGACCTTTTGTGCCCTTCAAGTATACGTCTGATAATTTTTTTTTATACAAGAAATGGCTCATTTCAATCCCAACAGCTTTTGAAATAATGTTTTGTTGTCAAAAGAAATTGCTGAAAAGTATTTTAACGTTTACAGCTTGGTAAATCCCATTGAGTCAGTTTTTGCAAGGACAAAAATCTTGTCGCCTTGTCGTATGATGCACCCAATCTTAGATTACAGCCTCAATTGATAAGTCAATTAGCGGGTGTGTATGATAGGAATCCCAGCACATCAGACCTTCACATCAACTGCAACTTTACCTCTGACAACATGCCTAAGATTCTCCCTGAGACCAAAGCGTTGATGTTTAAGAGCCTGGACCCCAGATCCACCGCTGAGGTGACTGACACCTTCAATGTGTCTCAACGTCAAGTGCAAAGAATAAGAAAAAGATTGAAAGAGACTGTAGATGTTTTTGACAAGCCGAAGTCCGGCAGACAGCTACTCGGGAGAACCGTTTGTTTGCTCAAAAATCCAAACCCAGCCCTTTTCCACTGCAGCAGAGCTCCACCAGGCTTGGTCACCTCAAATCCCTGTGTCAACTAGAACATTTTGTACAAACCCCGTTTCCATATGAGTTGGGAAATTGTGTTAGATGTAAATATTAACGTAATACAATGATTTGCAAATCATTTTCAACCCATATTCAGTTGAATATGCTACAAAGACAACATATTTGATGTTCAAACTGATAAACATATTTTTTTTGTGCAAATAATCATTAACTTTAGAATTTGATGCCAGCAACACGTGACAAAGAAGTTGGGAAAGGTGGCAATAAATACTGATAAAGTTGAGGAATGCTCATCAAACACTTATTTGGAACATCCCACAGGTGAACTGGCAAATTGGGAACAGGTGGGTGCCATGATTGGGTATAAAAGTAGATTCCATGAAATGCTCAGTCATTCACAAACAAGGATGGGGCGAGGGTCACCACTTTGTCAACAAATGCGTGAGCAAATTGTTGAACAGTTTAAGAAAAACCTTTCTCAACCAGATATTGCAAGGAATTTAGGGATTTCACCATCTACGGTCCGTAATATCATCAAAGGGTTCAGAGAATCTGGAGAAATCACTGCACGTAAGCAGCTAAGCCCGTGACCTTCGATCCCTCAGGCTGTACTGCATCATCAAGCGACATCAGTGTGTAAAGGATATCACCACATGGGCTCAGGAACACTTCAGAAACCCACTGTCAGTAACTACAGTTGGTCGCTACATCTTTAAGTGCAAGATAAAACTCTCCTATGCAAGGCGAAAACCATTTATCAACAACACCCAGAAACGCCGTCTGCTTCGCTGGGCCTGAGCTCATCTAAGATGGACTGATACAAAGTGGAAAAGTGTTCTGTGGTCTGACGAGTCCACATTTCAAATTGTTTTTGGAAACTGTGGACGTTGTGTCCTCCGGACCAAAGAGGAAAAGAACCATCTGGATTGTTATAGGCGCAAAGTTGAAAAGCCAACATCTGTGATGGTATGGGGGTGTATTAGTGCCCAAGACATGGGTAACTTACACATCTGTGAAGGTGCCATCAATGCTGAAAGGTACATACAGGTTTTGGAGCAACATATGTTGCCATCCAAGCAACGTTACCATGGACGCCCCTGCTTATTTCAGCAAGACAATGCCAAGCCACGTGTTACATCAACGTGGCTTCATAGTAAAAGAGTGCGGGTACTAGACTGGCCTGCCTGTAGTCCAGACCTGTCTCCCATTGAAAATGTGTGGCGCATTATGAAGCCTAAAATACCACAACGGAGACCCCCGGACTGTTGAACAACTTAAGCTGTACATCAAGCAAGAATGGCAAAGAATTCCACCTGAGAAGCTTAAAAAATGTGTCTCGTCAGTTCCCAAACGTTTACTGAGTGTTGTTAAAAGGAAAGGTCATGTAACACAGTGGTGAACATGCCCTTTCCCAACTACTTTGGCACGTGTTGCAGCCATGAAATTCTAAGTTAATTATTATTTGCAAATATGAGTTTGAACATCAAATATCTTGTCTTTGTAGTGCATTCAATTGAATATGGGTTGAAAATGATTTGCAAATCATTGTATTCCGTTTATATTTACATTTAACACTATTTCCCAACTCATATGGAAACGGTGTTTGTAGAATTCGGTTTCAAAATCGCCTCCTTCTATAATGATGGATGCTGGAAAAGTGGCAGAATGTGTATTTCTTAGAGGAATCTTGGGTCAGTCGCAGCAAATATTGCGGGAGACATAGTGGAGCCTGCATGGATCTGAGATTCAAACAGAAAACAGTTAAGTTTGGTGGCAGAAAAATCATGGTCTGGGGTTACGTCCAGTATGGGCATGTGTTTGAGATTTTCTGTATGGAAGGCAATATCAATAGTCTAAAATATCAAGAAGTATCTCTTACGTTGGGGTCAAATTTTGCAGCAGAATGATACTCCATCGCATACTCCCATCTCTACATCAAAGTTCCGAAAGGTGAAAATGATTAAGGGGCTCCAGATCTGGCCAGGCCATTCACCAGACATCAACATCATTGAGCATGTAGAATGAAAGCGGAAGCATGAAAGACAAAACCAAAGAATCTTGATGAAATCTGGGAGGCATGTACGACTGCTTTATTTGCTATTCTTGATGACTCCATCTATAAATTGTATGAAACATTGTCAAACCGCATGGATGCAGTGCTTCAAGTTCATGGAAGTCATACAAGATATTGAATATGGATCTCACAGCACCACTACTTATTTCACTGATGTTATGCAACATATTTTTGTATTTGAAGTCAATTATTTGTTACATTTTCACATTACTGTCTGTAGGAGACAAAACCTTTGTCTTGCCAAAATCTGACCTTTCTGTGTTCATTAAATGATCAGTATTACTTCAGTGAAGTACATTTTCTTTAGTATATTAAACATAATTTGGGAGGGTTCAAGCTTTCATAGAAGCCATTTCTAAAAAGTCAGGTTATAAGATGTTTGTACACAATGGATAATCGACGAAACTTTTGTCAGGGACTGTAGAAAACACAGCAGACATACAGTATATCTACATTTTGGTGTGTGGTTGTATGTCTGTGTTGTTGTGTAGTATAAGCTGTGCTTTCCTTACATAAATTAATACAAACGTTTGATTGCTTTTACTGTATTGTGGTGTCCATATAATTCCCACTACAAATAAGAATTTTAAAAAATTATAATCTACAGCTAATTCATTGATTGGTTCTGCTAGTCAGTCCTTCTAAACAAAGGAAGTGTGTAATATATATGTGTTACGCTGAATTAATAGAATAGCAGAGAAATTTAAAGTAGTAATAGTAGTGTTTATATTGTAAGTTATTGTGTAAGTTATTATTATTTTTCTTATACAACTTTGATTTGGAGAAGACGCCATTACACTAATATGAAAAGCAAATGTGTTTATTATTGGTTAAAACTGGGGATGGACATTCGGCTGTGACGTGATATCGGGAGAAGAAGATGACAGAGATATGACGTCGTTTAGCTGTCAGCTTGTTTATTAACAGCTTGGTGTGTAAATGAGATGTGTAATTAAACCAAAGAGATGCGGTGTGACTAAATGTGAGCACTTATCTGAGCGTGGTTGTCAGAGGGTGTTGAAGGTGAGTGTTGATCCAGGCGGAAGTCCAAATAAGGGCAAGGCAGGCTCGAGTGTCGGAGGACAGGCGGATAGTCAAGGACAGGAGCGCGGCGTCGTGGTCGGGTGACAGGCGTGAGGTCGAAAATCCAGGAAGGCAAGGGGGTTCCACAGGGAGGTCCAAAGTGACAAAGCACACAGCTTGACCACGAGGAAGGATGACGGGGAGTGTACTGGATACGAGAAGCTACGTTCTGGCATCGGATCTCAGGTTGCGCTGGTTTAAGAAGGCTGATCGCTCATCATGGACAGGTGCGTAGATTGCTGAGCGTTTGCAGCCGCGCGGAAGCGCGCTTGCAGCAGAGAGAGAGCGCCCGTGGCCGTGGCCTGCGGTGCGCTCGTCAGGGCACGCAACAGGAGGAGACGCAGCAGAAGTGTGACCCATAACAGGACCCCCCCCCCCCCTTATGCGAGACTCCCGACGAGCTTCGGGGTGCCTCAGGGTGAGTTCGGTAAAAATCTTCAATAAGGGAAGGGTCGGCGATGTAAGAAGCCGGGACCCATTATCTGTCCTCAGGTCCATAGCCCTCCCAGTCCACGAGGTAGACCCATCCTCTTCCTTGTCGTCGGACCTTGAGAATCTCCCTGACGGTCCACACCTGGTCCCCATCCTCGAGAACCCTAGGCGGAGGGGGGGAAGGGATGGAGGGGCGACAGTGAACTGTTGGTTACTGGTTTTACCTGAGACACGTGAAAGACCGGGTGGGATCTCATGGACCCAGGGAGGTCCAGGCAAACTGCGGCAGGATTGACTCTGGATCTGACTGTAAAAGGTCCAACGAAACGTGGTGCTAACTTCTGAGAGGATATCGGGAGGTGAAGGTCCTTGGCCCGTAACAGCACCTGCTGTCCGGGCTGATAGTCGGGATCTGGGATGCGCCGCCGGTTGGCGTTACGACGCATCTTCTCAGATGCCTTCAATAAGGCAGCGCGGGCAGACCTCCACACCTTGCGGCATCGTCTCAGGTGAGCTCTGGTGGAAGGAACTGCCACTTCGATCTCCTGGGAGGGAAATAAAGGAGGTTGAAAACCTTGCCAGCATTCAAAAGGGGACATACCAGAAGCCGCGCAGGTCATGGAGTTAAAGGAGTACTCCACCCATGGAATGAACTTGCACCAGGAGTTGGGCTGTTGAGCAGCCATACAGCGCAGCATGGTCTCCACCCCCTGGTTGGCCCTTTCCGCTTGTCCATTGCTCTGGGGGTGGTAGCCAGAAATCAGGCTGACCGTGGCTCCAATACCCTTGCAGAAAGCTTGCCAGACCCGGGAAATAAATTGGGGACCACGATCTGACACAATGTCGGTGGGGATCCCGTGAATTCTAACCACATGCTGAACGAGCAGTTCTGTGGTCTCGGCCGAGGATGGGAGTTTGGGCAAGGGTATGAAATGGGCCGCCTTGGAAAACCTGTCGATTATGGTGAGGATTGTGGTGTTACCTTTAGAGGGGGGAAGTCCAGTAATAAAGTCAAGAGCGATGTGTGACCAAGGTCGACTCGGGATCGGAAGGGGATGTAAGAGTCCAGCAGGAGGGCTGTGGTCTGCCTTGTTCCGGGCGCAGATGCAGCAGGCGGCGATGAATTTGCGAGTATCCGCCTCCATGGAAGGCCACCAGAAGCGGTGTCGAATGAATGATAGCTATCTGTGGATTCCGGGATGACATGTAAACAGACTTGAATGTGCCCAGTCGAGTACCTTGCTCCTTAAGGGTTGCGGAACAAAAAGTCTATTGGGGGGTCCGTTCCCAGGACCAGGGTCGGACCGTAGCGCCGTCCTGAGCAGGCCCTCGATTTCCCAAGTTACCATCCCGAAGATGCGGTGTGACTAAATGTGAGTACTTATCTGAGCGTGGTTGTCAGAGGGTGTTGAAGGTGAGTGTTGATCCAGGCGGAAGTCCAAATAAGGGCAAGGCAGGCTCGAGTGTCGGAGGACAGGCGGATAGTCAAGGACAGGAGCGCGGCGTCGTGGTCGGGTGACAGGCGTGAGGTCGAAAATCCAGGAAGGCAAGGGGGTTCCACAGGGAGGTCCAAAGTGACAAAGCACACAGCTTGACCACGAGGAAGGATGACTGGGAGTGTACTGGATACGAGAAGCTACGTTCTGGCGTCGGATCTCAGGTTGCGCTGGTTTAAGAAGGCTGATCGCTCATCATGGACAGGTGCGTAGATTGCCGAGCGTTTGCAGCCGCGCGGAAGCGCGCTTGCAGCAGAGAGAGAGCGCCCGTGGGCGTGGCCTGCGGTGCGCTCGTCAGGGCACGCAACAGGAGGAGACGCGGCAGAAGTGTGACCCATAACATCGGCTCAATATTTCTGATCAAATAATTGAGGCATTTCATGCTTGTATTTTTGAAATTATTTGTTATTAGGGAGGTCCCGATCAACATTCCTGATCTGATTTTTTTTTTTAACCTTAGATCTGAGCTGATATCGCGTCCTGATCTGATACGTTAATAGATTATACAAGCCCTGTCAAAATTGTGTAACCACCAGTCTTGAAAGATGTTCATTCATTGTAGAAAAAAAGTAGATAACAGACATGTCACAAAACAGTAAAATAAATCAAGAACAATAATTATTTTTAGATCAAGAAATTTGTGGAATTACTCAAATATGAGGAAATCATGAAAAACAAACACTTTTGGCTTTTATAACAGCTTACAGTCTCTGAGCCATGGACTTAACGAGTGACAAACAGAACGCATCAGTCTTGCTCCAACTTTCTCTGATTATTGTTGTCTGATCAGCTTTGCAGGTTAGAGTCTTGTCATTGAACATTTTCTTCAATTTCCACCACACATTTTCAATTGGATTGAGATCCGGACTATTTGCAGGCAATGACATTGACATTGTATCTTTCTTCAAGGAAAGGGCAATATGCATTATCTTAAGAAATGTCCTCATCCCCAAACATCCTTTCAATTGATGTCAAAAGTACCCTTGTGCATTTATTGAAGATGTGATGACAGCCATCTCCCCAGTGCCATTATCTGACATGCAGTCCCATATCATCAATGACTGTGGAAATTAGCATGTTTTCTTCAGGCAGTCGTCTTCAAAAGATTCACCAACAAAAATGTCCAGAATACTGTGGAATTTTTCGATGAAAACAGACGCTGTTTGTATTGGGACACAATACTTCCGTCCAATCCGTGACGTCACGCGCAAACGTCATCATACCGAGACGTTTTCAGCCGGATATTTCCCGGGAAATTTAAAATTGCACTTTATAAATTAACCCGGCCGTACTGGCATGTGTTGCAATGTTAAGATTTCATCATTGATATATAAACTATCAGACTGCGTGGTCGGTAGTAGTGGGTTTCAGTAGGCCTTTAAATTGCTGCTGTCTCCACCCCATTCAACATGTTCACACGTAGCGTTATTTACTGTTGATATTGATGCTCTGAAAACGAGATTAGCAAAAACAAAAGTAGTGAACAGAAGGAAAAATTACTGTGTCTGCGTTGGCCAAGCAGAAATGCACGAAGCCATGTTTGTTTACAGTGAAAGTCACAGCTTTTTCAGCACCTGCAGTGAGCAAACTTGTCCAAAAGATGGCACCATAGCACAGGCAATAACACATCTTTCCGTTTATGCTATGGTGCTGCGCATGTCAAACTAAAGTATTCCGATTTAAGGTGTGATACATAAAAATGCACATCATAATAAGATCATTTTTTCAGGGTCCATGTACACAGAAACATTCTAATCCGATTAAATCAATGTTGACGATTTATACGGGGCTAGTGACGACTTGATATTTAAATCTCATATCCTTTAGGCGCTTTCTTACAGTTTGGTCACAGACAGTGACTCCAGTTTCCGCCCATTTGTTCATTTGTTTTGCTTTGCTTTTCTGTTTTCAAGACATATTACTTGAAGTTTTCTGTCTTGACGCTTTCATGTTTTCCTTGGTCTACCAGTATGATTGCCTTTTACAACTACAATGTTTGTACTTGGTCCAGATTTTAGACAGAGCTGACTGTGAACAATCAACATCTTTTGCAACATTGCGTGATGATTCAACTTCTTGAAGTTTGATAATCCCCTTCTTTGTTTCAATTGACATCTTTCGTTTTGGAGCCATGACTCATGTCAATCCACCTGGTGCAACAGTTCTCCAATGTGTAAACACTACTTTTAACTGCAGACTAATGAACAGGTTTTATCTGATGCAGATGTTAGCTTTGGAAATTACAATTTACAAGGTGATTCCAACATTTTTTTTCCTCAGAATTGAATGATTTCATATTTTTTTCGCTCTCCTTAATCTAAAAATGTAACTGTTACTGACGACCACAATTTATATTCATGATTTGTTTGTTTATAAAAGCCAGAAAGTTGCCATTTAAATAACTATAGTTTTGTGTCCTGTCTGTTATCTGCCCTTTTTGTACAAAATTAAAAAACTGATTAACAATGCCTCTGCTAGTTGCAGCCAAGTACTGCACTCCATTCTATCAAGATGAGTATTATTAATTAATCAAGCCGTTTTACATAGTCAAACCATTTTGCACAACTGATTCTTTTTTGACAACAGATTAATATGCCCCGAGCTAAAACCGACTATACTTTTTAGTAGTCTAAGGTGTGCTTTAACACCAAGAAGGGCTACTGAATTGTAATAAAAGCTGTCACTATTCATTGCCTGGAACATGCTCCCATATTTTGTAAGAAGATATCAGAAGTCAAAGATAATGAAAGGCCATTTAGGGTGACGGAGGGGAATGGAGAATATGTGAGTGCACTGCAGCATCCGTAATCGCATCTCTGAATTTATACAAAGCAGAGTTGGCTTCTTTTCGGGCTCCTCTCCAGCTCACTTGGCATGTTTATGAAGTAATCTATTGAGGATACGATGAAGCGATACGGGCTTCCCATCAGTGGTAATACGGGCTTCCCATCAGTGGTAGGGACGTTCCTGTGATGGGTTGTTTGGTCCGTAAACCCTTGTCAGATTCTCATATTCAGTCGTGCTGCTGAGCGATAACAGCTCTTGGCATTTTGGGTGCCTTTTAACTTAACTGCACATTCATAGCAATGGATAACTTCACCTTTTTTGTGCACATTAGATGGACACCTGCACAGTTAATGAGCAATGTTTATTATAGTGACTGTAGTTTGGAGTGGTGTAGTCCTACACTTCATTACACTGATTTTTACACTATAAAATTGAGAAAAAAAGCTTAATAAAACTTTAGCTGCTCCTGTTATAATTTTGATACAGCTCTTTGATTGGCTCTCAATAGGTGCAGACGTTCCCAATATTGTGCACCCAAAGAGAGTACCCCAAAGGTCGAACATAATCTATTCTGGGATGCTGTACCACCTTTTGATTTGTTCAAATTTTAAACTAATTAATACTACGGGTTGTAAAAAATTAATACAGGCTTTTGGAGTTTTTCCTTGCCTTGATGTGGGTTCAGATCAGGGGATGTTGTTGTGGTTTGTGAAGCCCTTTGAGGCACTTGTAATGAAGGGCTATACAAATAGATTGTGACTGGTTGATACTAAGGGTGTCCCGATACAATGTTTTCACTTCCAATTTGATACTAATATTGGAGCCTTGTGTCTAGGCCGATACCAATATCAATCCGATATGATATCCGTCCATTTCCTACTGCTTGTCCCTTTTGCAGCTGCACTCGGGTGGAAGGCGGTGTACACCCTGGACAAGTCGCCACCTCATCGCAGGGCCAACACAGAAATACATTTTATAACTTTGTAATGTGGAATGTTAGAAAAGGCCTGCTCAAGAGAAATTGTTCGAGCAGAACAACAATATTGGTTTATGAGAAAAACAGACCTAGTTTTTATTTACCGTCTGGAATAGATTTACGCTGTATTTAAATTGGAGTGGTAATTTGGTTTTATGCCGACACCTAGTGGTTGCAATAATTCATTAAATGAAGCTCTTGACACGGTAGATAAAATGATGCCGACACGTTTTTTTACTGGATACCTTCCAATATGCTTCTGCCTTGCAGCCTTTGTATTGTAAGTAATATGCAAGTATAATTATTTGATACTTGTTCATATTGACAAATGTGCTCTTTTAGACTGCAATATTGTTCAATTAAGAACACTTATTACATATATCTAGCTTATGTGCTATTTTGTGCCTAGATGTTGTGTAGCTGCTAGGTCCTAGTAGTCTGTAGCCTACCATATTTAGCGTTTTTAAGTGACTTCACTAAAATAAGACCAACTTTGTGTGCTTTTTGGAGGACAATTAGATGTTAACTGGTTGTTGAGCTTTGCACGAGTAACCGCGCTGCAGGACTGCTTGTATTGGAGACAGTGGTGGGACCAAGTCATTGTTTTGCAAGTCATAAGTAAGTCTCAAGTCTTTGCCCTCAAGGCCCGAGTCAAGTCCAAAGTCAAGACTGGAAAGTCTCAATTCAAGTCCTGCATTTTGAGTTTTGAGTCCTTTCAAGTCCTTTTAACCACAGACTAATATATTTACACAGATTGTGTATACTTTTAAAATGCTGTATTAATTTATTAAAACAAGTGCATTTGAAATTGCAGGGAAAAAAATAGTGCTGACATTGCACTTCATAATAGCACTATTAACCAGTCATTTTAAACTTTCAAGCGGATCATAGACATTTTATAAGTAGACACAGCATCGACCGCTATTGCCTACTGGCGCTGACGAGACGCGGAGCCGCCATCTTGGAGTGGTGATCCACTCCACTCAGTGCAATTCATTTGGCAAGAGCAATGAACTGTCAGCGCATTTAATTAATCTTACCTCACTGAATACCACTGATTTTCACACGTTTTTTTTTTGTCATACGTGTAGCTACGATAAAGGACACATGTTTTGGCGTGTTTTATTATTCATAGTTTGCTTAACAGTAATAGAATATTCTTATATGCTGTAAGTGACCAGATGTCCGAGATCAAAACTGGGAATATAATCCCAGAGAAGAGGGAAACTAACGGTCAGCTATTTTTAAATTCAAGAAACAATATGATTAGGTTATATATACGTACATGCGTATATCCTACATAAACAATGTCTGAATACATTAGATATCTATATATTTTAGGGACCTATAGACTGTATCTCTGTTGCTGCAGCAGCAGAGAGTTTATTCTGTCTTGACACTTTGTATTGATATTTTGTATTACATTCTTCCCTTAAATGATAATGTTTACAGTGATTGTTTTATATGTATTTTTTATGTATGTCGCTTTGGATAAAAGCGTCTGCCAAATACTTAATCATAAACATATATAAACACCTGAAAGTCTATATCCCCCACCCACACACAATCTGCACTGTGGTCCAAATTTTTACCCCTGTTGGCTTTTACAATCTTTATCTTCATCATTTATTTCAACTTTATGTTATTCAAGTATGACATTTTTAAATGTAATTAATTTAATTGACAAGCAATTCTATTATGGTCAAACTCTTGTTTGCTAGCGGCTACGACTTCAGTACTATTGAAGATCTTTGCTCCTTCTCAACTCTGTGGTAATATTCTTTTCGCAAAATACAACCAATAGTATGTTAATGTTAAATCTTACTTGTGAAAAGTAATCCCCGATTCCTATTTTCAACAGTCCGCTCATTTGAGCAGGAAAACTTTGTTTTCTACCTGTCAACTGTCAGTTTAGGCTGCTCGCCGGCTCCTCATCACCAGTTCAAGATGGCGGCTGAATTTGTCGCGTCACAGCAGCCAATGCTGCGTCTACTTATAAGATGCCTATGGAGCGGATCACCAATCCAAGATGGCGGCCCCGCGTCTCGTCAGCGCCAGTAGGCAGTAGCGGTCGATGCTGCGTCTACTTATAAGATGTCTATGGTTATAACGTTAGCAGTGAGTCTACAGCCTCACTGATTTAAGTACACAGCAAATAAAAGTTACGTTACTTAGCCAATAAACATCGACAAATGTCGAACGAAGTTGGAAGTTGTTGCTTCTCCGTCTGTAATTTTCGAACCGCATGTTTTGCATACTGCAATTCGTTTTTTGTTGTCTAACTCACAGTTTTAATACCCGAACGAAACTATCTTTGGCATGATAATTTTTCCTCACAGCTCTTCTTCGTTGGTTGTCCTGCAATTTGATTGGATGAATGCTGTGGGATGAAAACAACGTGGATCTAATTTGATTGGATGTTGAGCTGACAGACAGCACACACGCTGACAGAAAGTAGCAAGTCTTGTCAAGTCAAAAGGCTCAAGTCCAAGTGAAGTCACAAGTCATTGACGTTAAAGTCCAAGTCGAGTTGCAAGTCCCTTTACATTTTGTCAAGTCGAGTTTAAAGTCATCAAATTCATGACTCGAGTCCAAGTCGTGTGACTCGAGTCCACACCTCTAATTGGAGATTATAGATATCAATATCAGATCGGGACATCCCTAATTAAAATAGAAGGAATCAGACTATCACCATGATAAAGCCTTGACTAACTGTACAGATTGTGTTTTGAACATTCCGAGCTAGCGTTTAAGTGTAAAAAGCAGCTATCCACTTCCCTTTTGTTGATCTGTGAGAGATGTTCAGTTCAAGGAAATTGACTTGGAGACTTGCTGAAGGTGAGTTGATGTCATGCATCGCTTTTTTTTTACTTTTACTCTCAGACAACCCAAGTAAACAACTGTGGAGTTGCACAGCAAAAACAATACATTACAAACCCACTCCTAATTTTGATGGCAAGTGAGTCTCCTGTGAGACTGCTGCAGTGTTCTTCCTGTATCACAAAAAGCCATTTTCAGCTCCTTTTGTGTCGTTAATTCTTTACTTACTCAGCTGAAAAATCACAAAAACATGCTTCGGTCAGTTTAGTTTTTTGTTTTCTTCTTCGTTTCGTCTTGTCTTAAATTTCTTGGAGCTTCTTTTTGCACTGCTCTCCAAAATCTACACAATGAAATTGATCAACTTTTCTGTCAACAATTTGACAAGATCTCCTTGATGAGAAGCTCGAGTTCAGGGGAAACCGCCAGTCCTGACGGAACATTGATTGCTAGACACACTCTTGGGAGAAGTGGAGGGTTGTGTGCCTGGCGATTTATCAGTCGAGGAAATTACTCTGTTGTATTGACAAGTTCGGATGATGCTGGCAGCCGTTCAAGGTACCCCAAAGCTGCCACAAATGACTGAAAGATGTTGCAGAGCCGTGGGCACTCAGACTTTCGTGGTTTCTGAACTAAATCGCAAACTCTAACACATTGGAGAAGCTGTCTGCACTGGAAGGCGAAGTTGTGATCAATTCGAGAACCAGAAATGGACAATTAAAGTGAAACGTTTAAATATGTTTTGCTCGCTCAAACACAAACATTACAATCTGGATTTCATTTTTCTCGCTTGCGGTTTGGCAAGATTGTTGCAATGAGACTCCCCCACAGGACAGCGCAGTAAAGAAACTTTTAATTTCTTCTCGGTCTTTCATGGACATGCACCTGTTTGTTGATTTTTGTTGGACTGACTGGCTGTGTTATCACAAAAACATTCTGCGAGAGCACCAAAGTCGAGAGAAAAGCGACTCTTCAGGCTTATGAAGGTTCTCACTCATCCAGGTCATTGTCATCTCAGGGCATTCAATCGTTCGCAACTGGACTGCTTGGTTTGTCTTGGAAGACGTTTCGCCGCTCATCCAATTGGGCTTCATCTATTCGTGCTCATAGACTTAGATTGGTCAGATCTAGTCCCAATCTGACCAATCTAAGTCTATGAGCACGAACTGATGAAGCCTACTTAGATTGGTCAGACTGGGACTAAATCTGACCAATCTAAGTCTATGAGCATGAACTGATGAAGCCTAGTCGGATGAGCGGCAAAAAGTCTTCAGGCTTACTTTCACTCACGCGCATGCACAGAAAATGCACGCCTTAAACACACGTACCCCACCCCCCACATTGTTTCACCCCCTGCGGTATGATGGACAAACGAAGCAGCGCCCCTGGTGGCAGCAGCTTCGGCCCGGATGCCCTCCCCATCGCTCCCATTGCAAGTCTTGAGTTATGTGAGTCGTAATATGTGCTCATACACTATATTGCCAAAAGTATTTGGCCACCCATCCAAATGATCAGAATCAGGTGTCCTAATCACTTGGTCCTGCCACAGGTGTATAAAATCAAGCACTTAGGCACGGAGACTGTTTCTACAAACATTTATGAAAGAATTAGCCACTCAGTGATTTCCAGTGTGGAACTGTCATAGGATGCCACCTGTGCAACAAACCTAGTCGTGAAATTTCCTCGCTCCTAAATATTCCAAAGTCAACTGTCGGCTTTATTATAAGAAAATAGAAGAGTTTGGAAACAACAGCAACTCAACCACGAAGTGGTAGGCCACGTAAACTGACAGAGAGGGGTCAGCAGATGCTGAAGCGCATAGTGCAAAGAGGTCGCCGACTTTCTGCACAGTCAGTTGCTACAGAGCTCCAAACTTAATGTGACCTTCCAATTAGCCCACGTACAGTACGGAATGGGTTTCCATGGCCGTGCAGCTGCATCTAAGCCATACATCACCAAGTCCAATGCAAAGCGTCGGATGCAGTGGTGTAAAGCACGTCGCCACTGGACTCTAGAGCAGTGGAGACACATTCTCTGGAGTGATGAATCACGCATTTATAAATAAATAAATGATAAATGGGTTATACTTGTATAGCGCTTTTCTACCTTCAAGGTACTCAAAGCGCTTTGACAGTATTTCCACATTCACCCATTCACACACACATTCACACACTGATGGAGGGAGCTGCCATGCAAGGCGCTACCAACACCCATCAGGAGCAAGGGTGAAGTGTCTTGCTCAAGGACACAACGGACATGACTAGGATGGTAGAAGGTGGGGATTGAACCCCAGTAACCAGCAACCCTCCGATTGCTGGCACAGCCACTCTACCAACTTCGCCACGCCGCCCCTTTCCGTATAATTTATAATAATTTCCATCTGGCAATCTGATGGACAAGTCTGGGTCAGGAGGTTGCCAGGAGAATGGTACATTTCGGACTGCATTGTGCCGAGTGTGAAATTGGGTGGAGGAGGAATTATGGTGTGGGGTTGTTTTTCAGGAGTTGGGATTTTGTTCCAGTGAAAGGAACTTTGAATGTTCAAGGATACCAAAACATTTTGGACAATTCCATGCTCCTAACCTTGTGGGAACAGTTTGGAGCGGGCCCTTTCCTCTTCCAACATGACTGTGCACCAGTTCACAAAGTAAGGTCCATAAAGACATGGATGACAGAGTCTGGTGTGGATGGTGTGGGATGAATTAGAACGGAGACTGAGAGCCAGGCCTTCTCGACCAACATCAGTGTGAGCTCACCAATGCGCTTTTGGAAGAATGATCGAAAATTCCTATAAACACACTCAGGCTTCCCAGAAGAGTTGAAGCTGTAATAGCTGCAAAATCTGGACCGTTATCATATTGAACCCTATGGGTTAGGAATGGGATGGCACTTCAAGTTCATATGTGAGTCGAGGCAGGTGGCCAAACACTTTTGGCAATATAGTGTATGTGCTGTGCTCAAGGTTTCTTCCTGGTCTCAAACTGAGCCCCCCCTCTATAGGAGCTTAGTTTGGGATTTGTTTTCTCCTCCCTCATATTTACCTTTTTACTACCTTTCTACAGTGGGCCACCCTTGTGGCGACCCATTAGTCATCCTGTTCTGTTTACCCCTGTCTACTGTGACTGTTCTCCAAAGGGTTGTACTGAAAACCAATGTTGTTGTACTTTTTAAGTGCCATGACGATCATGTTCCATTCCAATGCATTTATCACATTCAAGTTTCTAGACTCAATGTAAAAGCTTTGAAGAGGTCTAAGCCATATTTTTTCTCTCAACATTGTTGAAAACTGCATTACAAGACATTGCTTCACTCTTGGATACACTTAAGGGCTTTATTATCAATACAAACTGCTACTCAAGAGACCAGAAATGCTCAACCTTGCAAGAAGTTGTAGCCAAAGAAACTCACTCATTGAGCAGCTTTACTGTAAAATATAATAGGAAGAGGACACACCTGTGCTGGATGAGTCTGGCCTCTACTTTACTGCCGTGCACTTATGGCCTTTTGTTGTTTTATTTGTCTAGCCCACCTGCATTGTTATTGGCCTCGGTAGCAGGTGAGCAGTGCTTTGGCAAGACATGCTGTTGGCAGCAGTACAAAACCTGGCTGTGAGGCTAATAAATCACATCTCATAATGTCCCATTTGTCTTTATTGCTCGACTTCCATAATCACAAATAACAGTGTTTTCATTTGTATTTGTATGTTACTAAAGTGCTGACCCTGACAAATGGGTAGGTCCATCAGCTTATTTTCCCACGTTTGCATGAGACATGTACCAGTAGAGAAGTGACGCCTATTTCTAATAACTCTTATACATTTTGGCGTGTGTGACATTTAGTTTATAACCATATGGCAAACATCTCTTTATGTGCGATACTTAACAGCGGCATAATGGAATTGTTCTGGCTGCACTACTTTTGTTTTGTTTTTTACCCCCAACTATTGCATATTTGGTTTGTGTGTGGGCTCTCACTGGTTTGTAAATTACCCATTTACCTGAGCATATCTGTCAGTTTTGTATTTCTATTAATTATCTTGTCACAAATGTTTCTGGACTGTGGCTTACTGTCTGAGACATATCGCAATTGGGGGTCGCTGTATAGTTTCTAATTAGCCATGTCTGTTTCTTATTTTCTTAATGCAATAGGATTGGTCACTTATTATTTAGCCTTAAATGAATGGTTGGCCATTCGGCTATCCCGTAGTGTTCTCTCAAATCAATCTCTAATCAGTTAGAGAATATCGACATACAGGAATAGTGCAGACCCTACGGTGGTAGACGAAAAACGGGTGAGTTGTTTTCTTTAATGTTAATAAGCATTCAATGGTGTGCAGAGGTGTACTTCAAACAATTTTATACCTCAAAATATACTATTTATAGTCGCGGTGAAAGGAAAATATTTTCTTCTCCCTGGGGGGTGGGGGGAGTAACACAAAATAATTGAGATGCACTGAGGTAATGTTACAATATCCCATGCCAACAAAATATTCCGAACAGAAAACACTCGTACAGTAGGGCTTCACTTTTTAAAATGCGCTAGCACAATGAGGATTTTACAATGGATTTTCCATTGACATGCCATTGATTAGCATTACCTCATATATTTGGTAATGAAAATTACAACTGAGATGCATGTTACAATCAAACAGCTGGTGCGCAATAAGTACAGTACTCACTGTAGAAACACTTTGTGGGGCGCAACGAAAGACTAGATTCTAGATTAATGCAAACACTACTCTCTGACTACACGTTGCAGCAATCTAACGTCTTGGAATTGCAACTACATGCAAGGTCTATTACAGTCATAGTTGCAAATGAGACGAGAAGTGTAATAAATCAAGATATAACAACTGGACAGCACAGTTATCATTAGCAGCTCACATTTAAATGTTAAAAAATAAATGTTATTGAATACATTTACATTTTTTAACTTATGAAACACAGAAGTACTGGAAATTGGTACCGTTGAGTGTTTGTATAGATTCTCAGGTATCAAAAATTGATATGGTATTGATTTAAATGTGAAGGTACCCATCCCTACTGGTATATAACTGAGGCCCAAACTATTGTTCCTTTATGCATTGTTTATGTTTGCATGAGTACCTCAGTAACTGATGAATCTGGTGTTCCTTAAACATAAACAGCAGACATTCCTGTGTGCATGATAGAGTGGACGACATAATAAAAGATAATACTGTTTTTGTTTACAGAATTTACATTAAATATAAAAAGAAAAAAAAAGGTTTTATTAGATGCATCAAGTTTGTCGTTTACTTGAATAGAGAGAGCAATAAATGAGCAAACCATGCAACAGAAACACGAGCTGACCAGATCTTGCTCTGATTTGAACCAATTAAGAAATACATTTGTAGTAGACTCTTGACAAATTCAAACTTGTGAAACAATGGTTCCTTGAAGATGCAACTCGCACCTCACCTCTTCCCCTAAAGCAGACGCACACAGCCCAGCAGGGCCCAGAGCTGTCTAGGATACAGTACTCCGAGAGGGTCAGCTAGGCAAAGGTCACCATTCTTGGCAGTGATGCGTCAGCAGCACAACAAGACTGAAATACAGACAAGCTCGCTGGCGCACCCCCCAGCTGTTGCTGTATACTCTTGCGTTTTCTTTGATGGAACCCTTCCCGATTATATTTGTCCAAGATTTGATTACCACAAGACGACTTGCTTGGTCATTTTTAACGTAAGAAAACATATCTGAACACTGAAAGCCGGGTGTAAAAGTACTCCATAAGTGTAAACACAACCAGGAATATCCATGTTGTTTTTTGTCTATACGTCATATGTGAGGTGTTGTGTTGCCACATCCAAGCAACTGAACTAAATATAGATGAATTTGTGAACAATATACAGTTCAGCAACCGTTTTATCTTCTCGAAGGACAATATAATATATGTACATTACAATAGAACTTAAAGGCCTACTGAAACCCACTACTACCGACCACGCAGTCTGATAGTTTATATATCAATGATGAAATCTTAACATTGCAACACATGCCAATACGGCCGGGTTAACTTATAAAGTGCAATTTAAAATTTCCCGCTAAACTTCTGGTTGAAAACGTCTATGTATGATGACGTATGCGCGTGACGTCAATTGTTGAAACGGAAGTATGCGGACACATTTAATCCAATACAAAAAGCTCTGTTTTCATCTCAAACTTCCACAGTATTCTGGACATCTGTGTTGGGGAATCTTTTGCAATTTGTTTAATGAACAATGAAGACTGCAAAGAAGAAAGTTGTAGGTGGGATCGGTGTATTAGCGGCTGGCTCCAGCAACACAAGCAGGAGGACTTTGACTTGGATAGCAGACGCGCTATCCGACCGCACGGATGATCGGGTGAAGTCCTTCGTCGCACCGCCGATCGCTGGAACGCAGGTGAGCACGGGTGTTGATGAGCAGATGAGGGCTGGCTGGCGTAGGTGGATAGCTAATGTTTTTAGCATAGCTCTGTGAGGTCCCGTTGCTAAGTTAGCTTCAATGGCGTCGTTAGCAACAGCATTGTTAAGCTTCGCCAAGCTGGAAAGCATTAACCGTGTAGTTACATGTCCATGGTTTAATAGTATTGTTGATTTTCTGTCTATCCTTCCAGTCAGGGGCTTATTTCTTTTGTTTCTATATGCAGTTAAGCCCGATGCTATCACGTTAGCTCCGTAGCTAAAGTGTTTCGCCGATGTATTGTCGTGGAGATAAAAGTCACTGTGAATGTCCATTTCGCGTTCTCGACTCTCATTTTCAAGAGGATATAGTATCCGAGGTGGTTTGAAATACAAATCCGTGATCCACAATAGAAAAAGGAGAGAGTGTGGAATCCAATGAGCCAGCTTGTACCTAAGTTATAGTCAGAGCGAAAAAAGATGCGTCCTGCACTGCACTCTAGTCCTTCACTCTTACGTTCCTCATCCACGAATCTTTCATCCTGGCTCAAATTAATGGGGTAATCGTCGCTTTCTCGGTCCGAATCGCTCTCGCTGCTGGTGTAAACAATGGGGAAATGTGAGGAGCCTTTCAACCTGCCACGTCACGCCACTTCCGGTACAGGCAAGGCTTTTTTTATCAGCGACCAAAAGTTGCGAACTTTATCGTCGATGTTCTCTACTAAATCCTTTCAGCAAAAATATGGCAATATCGCGAAATGATCAAGTATAACACATAGAATGGATCTGCTATCCCCGTTTAAATAAAAAAAATGTATTTCAGTAGGCCTTTAAGAGTAGTAAGTGTACTGCTTGTAAAGCTGTATAGACTTAAAGGCCTACTGAAATGAATTTTTTTTATTTAAACGGGGATAGCAGATCTATTCTATGTGTCATACTTGATCATTTCGCGATATTGCCATATTTTTGCTGAAAGGATTTAGTATAGAACAACGACGATAAAGATTGCAACTTTTGGTATC
Organism: Entelurus aequoreus; assembly: GCF_033978785.1. NCBI lineage: Eukaryota > Metazoa > Chordata > Actinopteri > Syngnathiformes > Syngnathidae > Entelurus > Entelurus aequoreus. The sequence continues at coordinate 17,433,968 of NC_084753.1, read as the reverse complement.
TGATAAAAAAAAGGCTTGCCCCTACCGGAAGTAGCGTGACGTAGTCAGTTGAACATATACGCAAAGTTCCCTATTGTTTACAATGATGGCCGCATGAAGTGAGAGAGATTCGGACCGAGAAAGCGACAATTTCCCCATTAATTTGAGCGAGGATGAAAGATTTGTGGATGAGTAAAGTGCAAGTGAAGGACTAGTGGGGAGTTGAAGCTATTCAGATAGGGAAGATGCTGTGAGAGCCGGGGGTGACCTGATATTCAGCTGGGAATGACTACAACAGTAAATAAACACAAGACGTATATATACTCTATTAGCCACAACACAACCAGGCTTATATTTAATATGCCACAAATTAATCCTGCATAAAAACACCTGCGTGTTTGTTATGCTAGCTCCTAGCTCCTCTGCTAGCTCCTAGCTCCATAGAACACGCCAATACAATTCAAACACCTGATCAACACACACAATCACTCAGCCCAAAAGACCGTTTACCTAACCCAAGGTTCATAAAGCTTATATATTTTTAAAAAGTTACGTACGTGACGCGCACATACGGTCAAGTTATCGAATGTTTAGCAGCCAAGGCTGCATACTCACGGTACCTGATATTCAGCTGGGAATGACTACAACAGTAAATAAACACAAGACATATATATACTCTATTAGCCACAACACAACCAGGCTTATATTTAATATGCCACAAATTAATCCTGCATAATAACACCTGCGTGTTTGTTATGCTAGCTCCTAGCTCCTCTGCTAGCTCCTAGCTCCATAGAACACGCCAATACAATTCAAACACCCGATCAACACACACAATCACTCAGCCCAAAAGACTGTTCACCTAACCCAAGGTTCATAAAGCTTATATATTTTTAAAAAGTTACGTACGTGACGCGCACGTACGGTACGGTACGTGTTATGCTAGCTCCTAGCTCCTCTGCTAGCTCCTAGCTCCATAGAACACGCCAATACAATTCAAACACATGATCAACACACACAATCACTCAGCCCAAAAGACCGTTCACCTAACCCAAGGTTCATAAAGCTTATATATTTTTAAAAAAGTTACGTACATACGCAAAAAAAAGCCAAAGCTGCATACTCACAGTAGCACGTCTGCGTCTTTGTCATCCAAATCAAAGTAATCCTGGTAAGAGTCTGTGTTGTCCCAGTTCTCTACAGGCGTCTGTGTATCCAAATCAAAAGTCCTCCTGGTTAGAGTCTCTGTTATCCGAGTTCTTCCATCTTGACTGCATCTTTCGGGAATGTAAACAAAGAAGCGCCGGCTGTGTACTGTTGTGGCTGACTACGTTCGAAAAATACGTCCATTTCGCACCGACAACTTTCTTCTTTGCTTGCTCGGCTTCCTTCTCCATAATGCAATGAACATGATTGAAACAGATTCACGAACACAGATGTCCAGAATACTGTGGAATTATGAAATGAAAACAGAGCTTTTTCGTATCGGCTTCAATGTGGAAGGCATACCCGTGTTCGCCGGGCTACGTCACACGCATACGTCACACGCAGAGGCGTTTCGAACCGGAAGTTTAGCGGCAAATTTAAAATGTCACTTTATAAGTTAACCCGGCCGTATTGGCATGTGTTATAATGTTAAGATTTCATCATTGATATATAAACTATCAGACTGCGTGGTCGGTAGTAGTGGGTTTCAGTAGGCCTTTAAGTATATAAGATTTAAATAACAAGTGCTAATTAGTGTGTGCTAACTATACAATCGCAAGTATTATTTAGTGGGCGTGCCGTTCTAAGACTGTGTGCGATTGATAAGTGGATCATGTTTTAATGAGGTTTTTGCAAGTATACTAGCTGTCACCATGGAGACACTCATTTCCCTCCACATTTATGGCATCATATGGTCCAACATGTGGCGTTTCGCCATGTTGACATGCAGAACACAAATATAAAACGTACCACCTTTGATAGGCTTTATTGAAACAATATAACCTATGAAGGTGAGCTCTAGGAGGCACTACAGTGTTGTGATGGTGCGTCTGGAATGATCCAGATGCAAGAAAATGGATTTTGCAAGGAGGATTTATATGAAAAAATAACCACTATTAAAAAAGACAAATTAATTGAATTTGTTTTAATCAGCCCTTTAAGTCATCCAGCAGCTATAACATTTTAAAATGACATTTCTGAACATACGAAATGTGTAATATTTTTATTTCTGACTGTCCAAATATGTTGACACGCACACATATGGAATATTTTCTCTCTCTCTCTCTCTCTCTCTCTCTCTCTCACTCAATTGTCCAACGTTTCAGACGTCCTAAATATGGGTGCAAACAGCGGCTGTAGGTCAGTTTCAGTCTTAATTAATCACATTGAGTGTTAAATGATTATAGATGCACCTTTTCTTCCCAGTATTGTGGGCGTTTTAATGATCAGCATATATTTTGCTTGCACATTAAGGGAGACTCGCTAAATGGATTGTGTTTTAGTAGTTTTAGCTTAGTACTTTAGATCACCTTTGCATGCACTATCACGTTTGCACGTGTTTTAACACACGCAAACATTTAGTAGATCAGGCCCTTCCTGTACTGTACTCTGATACACATAGCTTTGCTTCCGAACATAGATCTACCCAGTGCCACCCCAGACAAACACCCTACCAGCACCATTTTGGTACTCACTTTGCTAGCTATTTAAACAATACTGGCATTTTCTTGGACTAAAACAATCAAAAACCAGATATAAACAAAAAAAACAAGAAAAAACTCAAAGTACAGATGAGCATGCTTTTGATTTGATAATACAGTAAACTTACGAGCTTATTTAGTTCTGTGACGTAGCTCAACTTAAAGCATAACAATTAGGCGAAAGACAGCTCTTACCTCAAAACACTCTAAAGCAGGGGTCCCCAAACTTTTTGACTCGGGGGCCGCATTGGGTTAAAAAAATTTGGCCGGGGGCCAAATTATATATATATATATATATATATATATATATATATATATATATATATATATATATATATATATATATATATATATATATATAGTCTTTATATTCCAGCGAGTTAATCCGTTTTGTCATTTAACATCAATTAACATTGATGTTCATCAACATTTAACATTGTCACGTTATCGATGGGAAAATTCATTTTTAGACAATATGATTTGCCTGAGCGGCTAGGAGACACCGAGAGTAACAAGCGGTATAAAATGGATTATAAAGGAAAGATAAAATAAAAAAAATTAAAAAATTAAAACACTTTTTTTTTTTTACTTGGGACTTCCCGTGGGCAGAATTTTGGATGCTGGGGGGCCGTAGTTTGGGGACCCCTGCTCTAAAGTTAGGGCACTCCTAAATTAAGGTCTCACTGTATACTTTTTAGTTTTGCATCTTAAAGGGGAAATGCACATTTTTTTGAAATTTTGCCTATCGTTCTCAATCATTATGAAATACATCCATCCATCCATCCATTTTCTACCGCTTATTCCCTTCGGGGTCGCGGGGGGCGCTGGAGCCTATCTCAGCTACAATCGGGCGGAAGGCGGGGTACACCCTGGACAAGTCGCCACCTCATCGCAGGGCCAACACAGATAGACAGACAACATTCACACTCCCATTCACACACTAGGGACCATTTAGTGTTGCCAATCAGCCTATCCCCAGGTGCATGTCTTTGGAGGTGGGATACATGACGGATGGATTTTTAAAAAATGTATTTTAAATTGTAAATAAATGCGATCAAAAGCCAGTTTACAATCTATACTGCCTATAAAGCGCTTAAAAAAACATTTAAACACCTCCACTAAGGTTTTGTATACATGATGTAAGTATATATGCAATGTAGTAACGGGCACATTTATCCATCCTTTTTTTACCGTTTGTCCCTTTTGGGGTCGCGGGGGGTGCTGGAGCCTATCTCAGTTGCATTCGGGCGGTAGGCGGGTCTAATTTGGCTGTCAAAGTGTAACAACCTGTCAGAATACGTCCTCATTCTTCTACTATCCAGGTGAGAGGCATGATTTATGATCTACAATAAAATTTGATGAGCAAGGAAACGAGGAAGCAGCTGATCAGTTGATGATGTCAACAAGTTTGTGTGCGTTAGCGCTTATAATAACAATAAATGGGTTATACTTGTATAGCGCTTTTCTACCTTTGACATACTCAAAGCGCTTTGACACTATTTCCACATTCACCCATTCACACACACATTCACACACTGATGACGGGAGCTGCCATGCAAGGACACAACGGACGTGACTAAGTTGGTAGAAGCTGGGGATCGAACCAGGAACCCTCAGGTTGCTGGCACGGCTACGCCATCCCCATGATACATTTTCTCATTACAGCATGTCCGAAAAAGGAGTAGGAAGAACCAGAGCTTATTTAATCCTACACAGTTTCGTATCATGGCAATTACTAACATGTGTTGCTACCGATTCTGTAACACAACAATACCTAAATCTGTAAATAAATAAATCGGTAAATAAGTAAATATTTATTAATTACATAAATAGCAATAAATAAAGTAAACATAACTGCCAGGTTGCTACAGTATTTTTGAGCAAAAGTAGATTTAATAAAAAATTATATATATATATATATATATATATATATATATATATATATATATATATATATATATATATATATATATATATATATATATATATATATATATATATATATACATATATATATGTATATATATATATATATATATATTTTATTTTTTATTTTTTTAATATATTTTTTGGATTAATTTTTTTATATTTTTTTATTTATTTTAAATCTCACTAATACTTGCTTAATATTCAAGTCATGAAGTGTAAATGGAGTATTGTTGCCGCTTTTTGGATGTTTTATTGGGTTTTATAGGCGGAATAGAGGACCTCCCATTGGCTACGCAGTAAGCAGACTTTTATTTACGAGTTAGAATGCATTAAAAAAAATAATGCATCCGTCATGTCTTTCATAATGATTATGAACAATGGCAAATTTCCCAAAAAAGTGCAGTTCCCCTTTTAAGTCGTTTTTTTTTGCAAAATATGATAACTTTTCTGAAAACGTTTCAAAACATTTTGAGACCAAAACTGTGGTTTGCTGTGTCAGCAAATAGACTATAGATGAGACTGCTTACTGTAGTTGATCTTTTTTTCATCCGCTAAGAGGGATTGATTAAAAAGGTAAATCTCTTTTGTAAAGTAAATCTGAACTGCCGTTATGGGCATCTACATCTGCTATATGATTTGCCCGAGAAGCTGGGCAGGACATTATAAAAAAAAAAAAAAAAAAAAGGAAATCAGCATTGGATTAATTAACCCCAGTTTTGATTTAAAAAAATGTCGTCTTTTGTCTTTTTTTTATTTATTTTTTTCAACCCTAACATCAGTGTTTCTCTGTAGTTGTTTAGTTTTGTGTGGCCCTATACTTGCTGGTGTTTAGTTGTGTGACCGCGCTGTTCTGTTGTTTTTACTCTTCCTTCCTTAACCTGCTTGCACTTGGAATAGAACTGTTCCTTCAGAATTAGTTTCTCATCAAACTTCATTCTGTCAGAGACACAAACGGAGGTTCGAAATGATGGGACAAATCACCATGTGCTTATGTTTACAGGTAAAATATTTCAGATCAATACTATCTGGTGTTTTTATTTCTTGGCAGGGTCAGGGTGGCGGACATCGAACCCTGCTCTACGGCCATGCCATCCTCCTGCGCCACTCCTTTAGTGGCATGGTGAGTACACACTATGGACTTATAGCACCAGAATATTAAAAATCTATATCCAATAAAATACCTATGTACTGTACAAAGGTCTTTGGCCACCATCACCAATTTTGTTTTAATCACTTTTTCCCCACAGCATTTGAAGTAATGTTGTCCAAGGACAAACACAATTAACAAGATTACACTAAAAATACAAAATCAATTCCCACCAAGCTTTGCAATTAGGTGGTCTGGACCAAAGAAGAATATTTGACATTTTGAAAAGGGTCTAGCTTAGGGGTTCATAAACTTTGTGACCTCAAAGCCCAGCTTTTCCACTACAAAGGGGGCCTTAACACTAAATTAGTATTATTTCTCCTGATTTGAATCGTCAATAATTATATCTAACGTACTTACAGTTTAAAAGGATAAACCTTGTCAAATGATATGAAAGCATGTGTTAATCACAAATGTTATTGTCAAGACTTAGGTCAGGCTGATTACAAAAACAAATATACTGCAAAAAGATAGGAAAAATAAATGTACATACACATAAGCAGTGCTAAAATAAATACATTCTTACTCAATTAATACTAAATACCAAAATACATTTTTTATTAAATAAATTGTCAATAAAATTAAAGTTCAAATAAATATACAGCTTCACCACTTTAGTCATAATTTTTGCCCTTAAGAAACTGTTCTATGACTTAAGCTCCAGACTTTGTTTGATATTGTCATTACTGCTACAAGTGGTGGAAAGTTATATTACAACCGAGTACCGAAGCAGAAACATATTTATTTGGCGGCCTTCTAAGGGCGCTTGTTGGGCCGCGTGGCCCTATGATTAAGAACCACTGATTTATATCAGTGATTCATCGAGTGGTACGCCAAAGAATCAATTAAATATTGTAATGACGTGACTCGAGCCATTATCATAGGTTTATCGGCCTTCAGTGGAAGTTGTTACAATGCGATTACTGTAGGCTATGGTTGACAGCAATTAAGACACAAAAACAACCGTCTTAGTCCATTTCTTTCACCTATCACCAAATGTTCTCCACATTCTCCACTTAAGTCTGCCCTTTCCCAGCCTCCCAGCCAATCAACATGCAGAACACGTGTAAACAAAGACGAACATCAGAGAAAGCTGCACGTAACATTTAAGTACAGTACAGTTTTAGTACATTTTCGTTTAATGTTTAAAAACGGTATTTTTATATTCCTTTTAGTACAATGTTTAACTTTTATGTGCAATTAATTGTATTTGATTTAGTAAGTACAGTGTTTTATTTTCCTATATTCAAACTGTGTGGAATGTTTCAGTGGCCAAAGATTTTAAATATACTTTTTGAATAAAACCTCTGCATTGTTTTAATGAATACTTAGGCTTACTATGTTACTGTATTTTAATGTTGGTCATTATGGTGGTACTTGGAGAGCCAAGGGTTTGCTGAGGTGTTACTTGGCGCAAAACGTTTGAGAACCACTGATCTAGATCAGAAGTGTCAAACTCATTTTCAACTTGATGAACCTAATGTTTATACTGTACCAGTGTGCAATCAATTCAAACAACCCGAGGAAGGACATTAAAGATTTTCTTGTATAATTTAAGTTTTGCTCTATTGTATTTTGCTCTAGTACCTGACCTGTTTGAAGACATCAAGGTCCCTGACGGACAAGTTGTCATTTGATGTTGGACTACAAGAGGATCTAATAGGTACAGTATGCCTTTTTAATGGGCCATTTAAGTACAAAACACTCACAAAGTATAACAACAGAAATGTTTTGGGGGTTTCTTTTAGAGAGAAAAGGGACATAGTTAAAAGGTTATATCTCGAAGATCCAGAATCACCAAAAATGATTCCCGGGCGCGGCCACCGCTGCTGCCCACTGCTCCCCTCACCTCCCAGGGGGTGAACAAGGGGATGGGTCAAATGCAGAGGACAAATTTCACCACACTTAGTGTGTGTGTGACAATCATTGGTACTTTAACTTTTTTAACTTTAACTTCTGTAATATAATAATTGATAAAGATGATAGTAAATAAATAGAATGTACCGTATTTTCCGGACTATAGGGCGCACCGGATTATAAGGCACACTGCCGATGAATGGTTTATGTTCGATCTTTTTTCATATATAAAGTGCTCCGGATTATAGGGCGCATTAAAGGAGTCATATTATTTTTTATTTTTTTTCTAAATGTAAAACACTTCCTTGTGGTCTACATAACATGTAATGGTGGTTCTTTGGTCAACATGTTGCATAGATGATGTTTTACAGATCATCTTCAAGCCGCTTTCTGACAGTCTCTTCCGGATGCGCCATTTTGTGGGCGGTCTTATTTACGTGGCTCACCTTCGGCAGCGTCTTCTCCCCGTCATCTTTTTTGTAGCGGTGTAGCGTGCAAGGACGGGAGTGGAAGACGTGTCAAAAGATGGAGCTAACTGTTTTAATGACATTCAGACTTCACTTAAATCAATAACAGAGCAGCATCGCCTCATCCGGAAACAACAACACCGGAAATGTGTTCCGTGAAAAACCGTCTGACCGAAACTCGCTAATAACTAAAGTTCCTTTTAGCGCTTTCATGGCGAGTTTACTGACAGATATAAGTAAGAACTTTACACTACTTTATATTAGAAATGGCAACAGCGGAGGTTGAATGTCCCATAACAAGCTTATTGACTACAGTGGCGGATGTGTGCTAATTTTCAGGACTTATGCAGATCTCAAATACACATCAGCAGGTACCAGAAGGTAAGAAAAGTTGCTTTTGCATAATATTGCGAAACAAAATGCCAGATAATGTCTTACTTTATACACACAACATAATAACACTCGTATGTTTAATGCGCCGACAATCCATCAAGCGGTGCGGCTTCATAGCTTACCAAAGTCGTACTAAAACATTTTGATAGATTTTTGAGCGCCGTGTGTAATGTTCTATATTTTCAATGGAACATATAAATTGTTGGTGTTGTTTACTTGAGTCATATTGCCATCATATTGCAGTCTACACGTATCTCATGTTTGACTGCCATCTACTGGTCACACTTATCATTACACCATGTACCAAATAAAATTGCTTCGAGGTCGGTAAGCAAAACCAGAATTATTCCGTACATTAGGCGCACCGGGTTAGTAGGCGCATTGTCGAGTTTTGAGAAAAAAAAGGAATATGCCTTATAGTCTGGAAAATACGGTAGGTGTTTTTTGTTATTTTTGTATTACATTATGTAATAAACACTTTCTGTACTTATTAAAACATTTTAATATATGACTTTCACTGTAATTATTGTTTATCTCTTTGGAAATGGTAAAGGACAAGGTATTGTATCATTTTGTGAAATCATTGCAATAAAGTAGCAAAATCAAACAGAAAATTACGGGGTTTTTTATATTTTTTATATTTTTTTATATTTTTATATATATCCGTCAGTCTACCCCAGGGCAGCTGTGGCTACGAAAGTAGCTTACCACCACCAGGTGTGAATGAATGATGGGTTTTTAACATGTAAAGCGACTTTGGGTACTTAGAAAAGCGCTATATAAATCCCAGGTATTATATGTCTACACCCCGGATAGAAAGTCAACTAAACACCATGTTGGTCATCAGAGCGGCTCATTTCTCAGCCATCTTGACATTCCAGCCCCTAGTAATTGGTAACACGGAAGCGTGTTTGTGTCAACAGGAGAGGCCTGCTGGTGGACCATACACCCTGCGTCCAAACAGAGGTCTGAAGGGGAGAAAGTTCGCATTGGAGACGACCTGATTCTTGTCAGCGTGTCAACAGAGCGATATTTGGTCAGTGGACTCTCATTGGTTTTCACTTAGGTTGATGCTATGTCCACACATAGCATTTTTAAATTTTTATTATTTTGCTGCAGCTGTTACATATACTGTGATATTGTACATAGTAATTGGGATTTGTTATATATTGTATATATTATACAAAAATGTAATATAATATATCAGTATATATTACATACTGTATATATACTGTAATATGTAAATATTACATATGTTATATTTTATATTGCTACTATGGTAAATTTTTAGTCTACTTAATACCTGCATTATCCTTTCCATCCTTACCCTTTCGATCCTTTGAAACTGAGCTACTATGTGGAACAATTTCCCTTGTGGATCAATAAAGTTTGTCAAAGTATGGCCAGAACACGGATCACTGAATAGTATCCGAGGCTGTGGTTCAACCAAAAATTGGAAACAAAGATTTTCGATGCACACCTCAGTTTGGGGTTTTTGTCACCTGACCAAAGACTACACAGTAAGGACATGCAGAAAGGCCCCTATTCTCCCTTGTGCTTCGCAACTGTCCTGATTCTGGGCGCGCAGCATTCTCCACCTCACTGCACACATATCATCCAAGATGCTCTGAGTAGAAAAACCCTTAAATGTGGGCGCTCCCGATCTAATCTGGCCTTCTGTGTATTCTCTGGTCGACGACTTAAGTACGTTTGGTACCACGCGCTTCTCAGGCTGAAATAAGTCCAGCTCCCCAGGGAGATGAAACAATATTTGGCACTTGAAGTTTGGATGCGGTGTATACCACACATAATAAAATGATCAAATAAACATGGAGGCAAAGAGGATGTGAAACGAAAAATAGGACTAAATACAAAAAAATAATAATTGTAATGTGGAGTCATGACAGGTTTTAGGATCTTGAATGTACAAATGTAAACATTTGATGCCCTTGGCGTAGACCGGGGGTCAGCAACTCGCTGCTCTCGAGCCGCATGCGGCTCTTTAGCACCGCCCTAGAGGCTCCCTGTAGCTTTTTCAAAAATGGAAAAAGATGGGGGAAAAATATAATAATGTTTCTGGAAGAGGACAAACATAAAACAAACCTTCCTAATTGTTGGAAAACCCACCGTAGTTTGTTTACATGTACAACTTTCTCTGACGCTGCCACAAAAAGACGTGTTTTATGCCACTCCTCCTTTCTCATTTTGTCCACTAAACGTTTTATGCTGTGCGTCAATGCACAAAGGTGAGCTTTATTGATGTTATCGACTTGCGTGGAGTGCTAATAATCCATGCTAACATGCTATTTAGACTAGCTGTGTGTACATATTGCATCATTATGCCTTGTTTGTAGGTATATTTGAGCTCATTTAATTTCCTTACCGTATTTTTCGGACTATAAGTCCCATTTTTTTTTATAGTTTGGCGGGGGGTGCGACTTATACTCAGGAGCGACTTATGTGTGAAATTATTAACACATTACCGTAAAATATCAAATAATATTATTTAGCTCATTCACGTAAGAGACTAGACGTATAAGATTTCATGGGATTTAGCGATTAGGAGTGACAGATTGTTTGGTAAACGTATAGCATGTTCTATATGTTATAGTTATTTGAATGACTCTTACCATAATATATGTTACGTTAACATACCAGGCACGTTCTCAGTTGGTTATTTATGCGTCATATAACGTACACTTATTCAGCCTGTTGTTCACTATTCTTTATTTATTTTAAATTGCCTTTCAAATGTCTATTCTTGGTGTTGGGTTTTATCAAATACATTTCCCCCAAAAATGCGACTTATACTCCAGTGCGACTTACGTATGTTTTTTTCCTTTTTTATTATGCATTTTTGGCCGGTGCGACTTATACTCCTGAGCGACTTATTGTCTGAAAAATACGTATGTCCTCTGTGTATTTAATTTATATTTGCATGTCTCATGCCACATTATCTGTATGTAATATTGGCTGCATTTCTGATTGTGTGCCATGTTGTTTCAGACCACAGCAAACATTACCATGTTGTTCCAGACCACAGTAAACATTACCCAGCTTGCAAAGATTATAATATATCCATTAGAGGAAGACAGCCTGTCTTTTCCTTTAACTTGGGCACACACATATATACCTTTTGGCAGTTTTAAGCCAGTAATTTCCATTCCAAGTTATCTCACCCTCTGAGACACTAACTAACTATGTGTTGCCTTCATTATAACACTTACATAAGGCTTTTAACTTTTTGCGGCTCCAGACAGATTTGTTTTTTGTATTTTTGGTCCAATATGGCTCTTTCAACATGTTGGGTTGCTGACCCCTGGCGTAGACCCTTTCAAACTGTCGTGTTAATGTTACATCTACACAGATTAACAGTTTGACACGTTCTATCATCTGCGCAAGTTCTCATTGGATGCACACGTTCCTTTGCAGGACTAAATGATCCTTTTCACCACTGTCAAGTGAACTGCACTGACAATTGATTTCCCTGCGCGCGTGGTCGCTCTAACCTCCACATAGCTTGAAGTCCACTTCATTGTCCCACTTAAAACCAGCCAAGACTGGCTGGAACATTGTAGAAGGACTTATCTGTGACAGAAATCTGATTTGTTTTTAATGCGATTTTTTTTCTGCTCCAGCTGTAGCTCCTTCCTCAATTTACTCAGTCGCTAAGGAGGAGGAAAAAGGAGAGGTTTTAGAAAAATAGTTGGGTCTGAATAGACGAAGACAAATCTCAAAAAGGTGTGGCGGCGAGTGTCGATGCTCCAAGAATAGTAAAAGGGGCCAGTCAAGCGAGGGAAATGTGCTTTTAATGCAAAGCTGGCTAACGTCCAGACTTTCATTCGCTCCGCTGGGAAATCTCCCTGTGATTTGGCTTGAGCGTTTCGTTCAAAGAACAGGGCACTTGAGGAAATTCAGGCAAAAGTAATCAGCGCGCTATTACAGTGAGGGATCACTCAGGTCGATATGCAACCTTTGCAGGATGTAAGTGTTTGTAGCTTGAAACAAATGATACATGAGGGCAAGTCTGCCAAAAGAAAGTTGCATTGATTTTGGCTAAATACACATGAATATTTGATAAACAAAGCATACTAATTTTTCTTGTTTGTACGATATTATACAGTAAACATCACGGTCGGATTTGTTTAAATATCAGAAATATACAGCCCTGTGAAAAACTGGACATGTATCAGCCATCCTAGAACATGTACTTTACTATGGAGGTTGATTTGTGTCTTTATTACGAAGGCTTTTTTTTTTTTGCCAGTGAATTTATGTAACTGAATTTTTTTGTTAGAATTTTGTGAACTTAATTTTTTTACATCAAATTATGCTGAAAATGTCATTGAAAACAAATTCTGTGTTTTAAAATTCAGTGTGTAAAAATTCAGCATGCAAAAATTCAGTGTAGAAAATTTCAGTATTGACAAAATTTGCTACTTCAAAAAGCAAGACTCATTTTTGGTAAATTAAGACTGAAGCAATCGATCCTGTCTCAGAACCAGCCAATGAGGTGTCAAGTTTGAAGTCACATGAAACGGGTCTTGCAAAACACCATAAAAAAGGCAGTTAACTGGGCTACCTGGGCATAATACAACATAATTAACATTTCAACGTGGTCCGTTGGGTATTTTCAAACCATAGAAATGATTCCAATGGTTAGAATCTGCACTTTTGAGTGACATACGATACGAAGCTCTGCTTCATGCAGACCAGGGCACAAACAAGAGTTGTTTACGGAGCAAAAAAAGCCTAACAGCGAGTGTCAGATAGAGGCAGATTTCTACAACAAAGTCCTGCATAAAGGTGATATTTTTACAAACAAGTAGATATTGTTTACCCTTGGCGTTTGTTTCGCCGTGTTTATTGCATCTTTGTTGTTTTTGCTCGATTATAAAAGACGTTGATCAAGGAGGTGGTGGAAGCGATTCCTGCTTTTTGAAGCAGCAAATATTTCGACACTGAATTTTCAGCACTGAATTTTTATACACTGAATTTTAAAACACATCATTTTTTTTACAATGAAATTGCTTCATGTAAAAAAATCAGTGAGGCGGCGTGGCTCGGTTGGTAGGGCGGCCGTGCCAGCAACTTCAGGGTTTTAGGTTCGATCCCTGCCTCCGTCATCCTAGTCCCTGCCGTTGTGTCCTTGGGCAAGATACTTTACCCGCCTGCTCTCTGTACCGCCCACACTGGTTTAAATGTAACTTAGATAACGGCTTTCACTATGTAAAGCGCTTTGAGTCACTAGAGAAAAGCGCTATATACTGTAAATGTAATTCACAGTTCACCAAATTTTATAAATCAATCAATCAAAGTTGATTTATATAGCCCTTAATTACAAGTGTCTCAAAGGGCTGCACAAGCCACAGCGACATCCTCGGCTTAGATCCCACATCAGGGCAAGAAAAAACTCAACCCAATGGGATACAATGAGAAACCTTGGAGGGGACCGCAGATATGGGGACCCTCCCCCCTGGGCGACCGGTGCAATGGACGTCGATTGGATCTAGTTAACATTGTGAGAGTCCCGTCCATAGTGGGGCCAGCAGGGGATCATCTTGAGTGGAGACAAGTCAGCAGCGCAGAGACGTCCCCAACTGATGCACAGAGGAGTGGTCCACCCCGGGTCCCGACTTTGAACAGCTAGCGCTGTGGTCATCTAATAACCTCTCCATGGGAGAGGGGGGCAGAGCAGAAAAGAGACGGCAAATCAACTGGTCTAAAAGGGGGTCTATTTACAGGCTAGCGTATACAAATTAGTTTTAAGATGGGACTTAAATGCTTCTACTGAGGTAGCATCTCTAACTGTAGTACTGGAGCCCGAATAGAAAATGCTCTATAGCCCGCAGACTTTTTTTGGGCTCTGGGAATCACTAATAAGCCGGAGTTCTTTGAATGCAGATTTCTTGCTGGGACATATGGTACAATACAGTCAGCAAGATAGGATGGAGCTACACCGTGTAGTATTTTATACGTAAGTAGTAAAACCTTAAAGTTGCATCTTAAGTGCACAGGAAGCCAGTGCAGGTGAGCCTGTGTAGGCAAAATATGATCAAACTTTATTTTTCTTGTCAAAAGTCTAGCAGCCACATTGTGTACCAACTGTAATCTTTTAATGCTAGACATAGGGAGACCCCGAAAATAATATGTTACAGTAATCGAGACGAGACGTAACAAACACATGAATAATGATCTCCGTGTCGCTGGTGGACAAAATGGAACAAATTTTAGCGATATTACGGAGATGAAAGAAGGCCGTTTTAGTAACACTCTGAATGTGTGACTCAAACAAGAGAGTTGGGTCGAAGATAATACCCAGATTCTTTACCGAGTCGCCTTGTCTAATTGTTTGGTTGTCAAATGTTAAGGTGGTATTATTAAATAGGTGTCGGTGTTGAGCAGGACCGATAATCAGCATTTCCGTTTTCTTAGCATTGAGTTGCAAAAAGTTGCTGGACATTCATTGTTTAATTTCATTAAGAAACGCCTCCAGGCGACTACAATCCGGCGTGTTGGTCAGCTTTAGGGGCATGTAGAGTTGGGTGTCATCAGCATAACAGTGAAAGCTAACACCGTATTTGCGTATGATGTCACCTAGCGGCAGCATGTAGATGCTGAAGAGTGCAGGGCCAAGAACCGAACCCTGTGGAACTCCGTACGTTACCTTAACATAGTCCGAGTTCACATTGTTATGGTTAAACGCACTGCATCCTGTCAGGATTTGCATTTAAATGCAAATAAAACAGTTACATATATTCAGTGTCAAGAAAAAGCTTTTGTAATAAAGACACAAATTAACCCCCATACTGTACGATATACTACTACTACTTAAGTAGAATTTTAGCATTCCTAACTGTCCGATAGATGTTACGGATATTGGTAGTAAAATATAACATAACTATATAAACATGTCCTAACCTTACTTTAAAGCAAGGGTGTCCAAAGTGCGGCCCGGGGGCCATTTGCGGCCCGCAGGTCATTTTTTTAACGGCCCCACGGCACATTTTAAAAATACGGTTGAAAAAAATTAAAAACATAAAAAGTGGTATAAAAGAGTAAACAGGTGAAATGTAACAAGAACATGTAGCAATGTTTACTCTAATAACACAAAGCTGCCATGCAGGCTGTTTCTTTCTTTAAAAAAATAATAGTGAATCAAAATCAATGTCATTATGAATTATTGACCTATTCAAGGCTCCAATTACGTCACATTAAATATTCCACTTTAAAGTATTTTTTTGGGGCAAATGTTGCATATTTTGTGTTTGCCATTTAAAAAACTGAGCTGTTTTTTTTAAAGAAGGGCCTAAAACGAACAAACAAAAAACATAAACAACAATAAAACTTATAATTGACGGATAGATCTGAAGTTGATATCGAGACTGTGTTAAATGTAAAAAAACAGTAAAAAAAAATGTATAATTTATTTTGTAACACTTTAATGAGTAGGGCCCTTTTGGATCCCCAATAATTTTAGTGTGATTTGTTTTTAAGTGTCATTGCTCAAAAAATAATAATGAATTAAAATCAATGGTGTTATTGACCTTTTTAAGGCTCCAATCATTATATAATCTCAAATATTCCACTTAAAAATGTTATTGGGTGAAAATATTGCCCTTTGTCTGTTCATAACTTTTATGGACAGAATTTCTAGGCGCAGTCAAGGCGTTGAGGGGATCCGGTTTGGTGGCTGCAGGATTAGGTCTCTGCTTTTTGCAGATGATGTGGTCCTGATGGCTTCATCTGGCCAGGATCTTCAGCTCTCGCTGGATCGGTTCGCAGCTGAGTGTGAAGCGACTGGGATGAGAATCAGCACCTCCAAGTCCGAATCCATGGTTCTCACCCGGAAAAGGGTGGAGTGCCATCTCCGGGTTGCGGAAGAGACCCTGCCCCAAGTGGAGGAGTTCAAGTACCTCGGAGTCTTGTTCACGAGTGAGGGAAGAGTGGATCGTGAGATCGACAGGCGGATCGGTGCGGCGTCTTCAGTAATGCGGACGCTGTATCGATCCGTTGTGGTGAAGGAGGAGCTGAGCCGGAAGGCAAAGCTCTCAATTTACCGGTCGATCTACGTTCCCATCCTCACCTATGGTCATGAGCTTTGGGTTATGACCGAAAGGACAAGATCACGGGTACAAGCGGCCGAAATGAGTTTCCTCCGCCGGGTGGCGGGGCTCTCCCTTAGAGATAGGGTGAGAAGCTCTGCCATCCGGGGGGAGCTCAAAGTAAAGCCGCTGCTCCTTCACATCGAGAGGAGCCAGATGAGGTGGTTCGGGCATCTGGTCAGGATGCCACCCGAACGCCTCCCTAGGGAAGTGTTTAGGGCACGTCCAACCGGTAGGAGGCCACGGGGAAGACCCAGGACACGTTGGGAAGACTATGTCTCCCGGCTGGCCTGGGAACGCCTCGGGATCCCCCGGGAGGAGCTGGACGAAGTGGCTGGGGAGAGGGAAGTCTGGGCTTCCCTGCTTAAGCTGCTGCTCCCGCGACCCGACCTCGGATAAGCGGAGGAAGATGGATGGATGGATGGATGAAAATATTGCATATTTTGTGTTTTTTCCATAAAAAAACATGGTTTTCTTTGACAAAAAAGAGCATACAATTTAAATCTTTGAAAACGTTATATTGACAGATAGACCTAATGTTGATCTAGAGATTTAAAACTTTAATAATAATAAAAATAATAATACTGAATAATGACACATTTTTTTGACACTGACACATCGATGCGTTATGATACGCAAGGGGTAATGGGTTATACTTGTATAGCGCTTTTCTACCTTCAAGGTACTCAAAGCGCTTTGACACTATTTCCACATTCACCCATTCACACACACATTCACACACTGATGGCGGGAGCTGCCATGCAAGGCCCTAACCACGACCCATCAGGAGCAAGGGTGAAGTGTCTTGCTCAAGGACACAACGGACGTGACGAGGTTGGTAGAAGGTGGGGATCGAACCAGGAACCCTCAGGTTGCTGGCACGGCCACTCTCCCAACCGCGCCATGCCGTGGGGTGACATTGTGTCCGTGACACAATATTCACACAATTGAACATGTACACTTTATGCAGGGTGGGTTGTTGATATGATGGAAGTCATTGTTTAGCATGCCCACATTTTGTCGAGCAACTTGTAAATCCAACCTGTGGGGAGTTTGGAGCTGGTCCAAGCGTATCTGCTGGAAAGAGTTATTGTTCAGAATTATCTGGACGTTGCGACTCCGAGAAGAGCTGATGCAGCGATGCTTTTAAGCCGGCGGTGTTCTTATGCTGTCTGTCAGCACTTGTTGACAGATGCAGAGTTTGCTTTAATATCTTTTTAAATTCCAGCACTGGGACTTTACCCTTCTTCGCTGGGTTATTTGCTGATTCTTTGTTTGTCCGAGATGCCCCACTGCTAACGTTACTGTTTTACTGGAACTTTCTGTGTGTAAGTGATGGACTTCCCTTGTTGCAGCACCTCTCCATATCCAATGGCAACATCCAGGTGGATGCGTCGTTCATGCAAACCCTGTGGAATGTCCAACCAACCTGCTCCTCAAGCAACATGGCTGTTGGTAAGTAAACTGTGATTAATTTGTGCTATAACACTATTCTGTATGTTTTTTACTTTAAACAGTATCTCACATTATTGCAACCATTTTAAGTCTACTACATCTTCTCAAGGGATAACAATATACAAACCCCGTTTCCATATGAGTTGGGAAATTGTGTTAGATGTAAATATAAACGGAATACAATGATTTGCAAATCCTTTTCAACCCATATTCAATTGAATGCACTACAAAGACAAGCTATTTGATGTTCAAACTCATAAACTTTATTTTTTTTTTGCAAATAACAATTAACTTGGAATTTCATGGCTGCAACACGTGCCAAAGTAGTTGGGTAAGGGCATGTTCACCACTGTGTTACATGGCCTTTCCTTTTAACAACACTCAGTAAACGTTTGGGAACTGAGGAGACACATTTTTTAAGCTTCTCAGGTGAAATTCTTTCCCATTCTTGCTTGATGTACAGCTTAAGTTGTTCAACAGTCCGGGGGTCTCCGTTGTGCTATTTTAGGCTTCATAATGCGCCACACATTTTAAATGGGAGACAGGTCTGGACTACAGGCAGGCCAGTCTAGTACCCGCACTCTTTTACTATGAAGCCACGTTGATTGGCATTGTCTTGCTGAAATAAGCGGGGGCGTCCATGGTAACGTTGCTTGGATGGCAACATATGTTGCTCCAAAACCTGTATGTACCTTTCAGCATTAATGGCGCCTTCACAGATGTGTAAGTTACCCATGTCTTGGGCACTAATACACCCCCATACCATCACACATGCTGGCTTTTCAACTTTGCGCCTATAACAATCCGGATGGTTCTTTTCCTCTTTGGTCCGGAGGACACGACGTCCACAGTTTCCAAAAACAATTTGAAATGTGGACTCGTCAGACCACAGACCACTTTTCCACTTTGTATCAGTCCATCTTAGATGAGCTCAGGCCCAGCGAAGCCGACGGCGTTTCTGGGTGTTGTTGATAAACGGTTTTTGCCTTGCATAGGAGAGTTTTAACTTGCACTTACAGATGTAGCGACCAACTGTAGTTACTGACAGTGGGTTTCTGAAGTGTTCCTGAGCCCATGTAGTGATATCCTTTACACACTGATGTCGCTTGTTGATGCAGTACAGCCTGAGGGATCGAAGGTCACAGGCTTAGCTGCTTACGTGCAGTGATTTCTCCAGATTCTCTGAACCCTTTGATGATATTACGGACCGTAGATGGTGAATTCCCAAAATTCCTTGCAATAGCTGGTTGAGAAAGGTTTTTCTTAAACTGTTCAACAATTTGCTCAGGCATTTGTTGACAAAGTGGTGACCCTCGCCCCATCCTTGTTTGTGAATGACTGAGCATTTCATGGAATCTACTTTTATACCCAATCATGGCACCCACCTGTTCCCAATTTGCCTGTTCACCTGTGGGATGTTCCAAATAAGTGTTTGATGAGCATTCCTCAACTTTATCAGTCTTTATTGCCACCTTTCCCAACTTCTTTGTCACGTGTTGCTGGCATCAAATTCTAAAGTTAATGATTATTTGCAAAAAAAATAATGTTTATCAGTTTGAACATCAAATATGTTGTCTTTGTAGCATATTCAACTGAATATGGGTTGAAAATGATTTGCAAATCCTTGTATTCAGTTTATATTTACATCTAACACAACACAATTTCCCAACTCATATGGAAACGGGGTTTGTAGGAATAAACTTGGATATATAGTAGGAACGGGGTTCATATGGCCCTATTCGACACATGAAACGTGACGAATTGGGGGGTTCACTAGCCACTTTAGGTGCCAGAGGGCAGAAGAGTGTTGAATATTTTAAAATGTGTTTTGGGGCAATTCCAACTTTGACCACAGCGTCAGTTAAAGTTAAAAGTTAAAGTACCAATGATTGTCACACACACACTAGGTGTGGCAAAATGATTCTCTGCATTTGAGCCATCACCCTTGATCACCCCCTGGGAGGTGAGGGGAGCAGTGAGCAGCAGCGGTGGCCGCACACAGTAATCATTTTTGATGATTCAACCCCCAATTCCAACCCTTGATGCTGAGTGTCAAGCTGGGAGGTAATGGGTCCCATTTTTATAGTCTTTGGTATGACTCGGCCGGGGTTTGAACTCATGACCTACCGATCTCAGGGCGGACACTCTAACCAGTTGTGGTGCTTTCCATTATTTTCAGCAGACTGCATTGCACAAGATCCAACCCTTCCCTACTGTACTTTAAAATACTCAGTGAGTGGCATATTTAGCAGTATATATTTACAATCCAATGAACACACCGTTATTGTCTAAATAGCTGGAAACTCAAGTACCAAGATAATTAAAGAATGGTGGTGGTAGTGTCAGGGTCTGGGGTTACTTGAGTGCTGTATGCATGGACGTAAATTGGAATAGGGGTGGGTTTGTCCCCCGCACTTTTTAATGTCAAAAATTAATGTCAAACATCGTGCAGGGCGGAAAACCGCCGCTCAGACTGAAGCCAGGTCCTTTTGACCACACGCAAGCTCATTAATTGGCTTTCTGGCGCTGCCTTCTTGCCCATGTGACACTGATTGACAGCAAACAACAGCCAACCAATCAGAGGTCAGATGCAATTTAAAAGCAAGTCGAAAGACATGTGAAACTCATAAAATGAATGTCAGCAATTCCACTTCAAATGTGAAACTAATATGTGATTTAAAATCATTACAAATAACGTGAAGCCTTTATTTATTAGAATTTTGATGATCATGACCCCAAATTTACTGAGATTTTCTCCAATTTTTAAGTTTTCAAATGCTGTAAGCCAAAATTATCAATATCTAATTGTTGGAATAAACACATTTTGCACTATATTCAAATGTTTTAAGTTTCATCTGTGTTTGTGATTTAAAAAAAAACAAAAAAAAAAACGTTTGCTTGTGAGTGAGATCATATACTTTTACCCAACTTTTTCAAACACTGTTTTCACGGGTGTAATTTACAGTACATTATCAGACCAGGAAGAAAACATGTTACTATTTTTTTAAACATTACGCTTTACCCCCAAAACGTGTGACTTCATTGAGAAGCAAAAATAGCTTGTGAAGGGTCAATTACTAAATGATAGGGTGCTTTATATGAAATTCTATAACAAAACTAATCACCTGACCAGACACAGCTATCACAGATGTATTTATAATGGCAGACAGACTGTGGTGGTCTAGCAGTGACAGTGCGCAATCATCAAGTGTAGAGCGTAGGCCTGGCCGATAAATCCATTTTATGGATACATATGAGTTATTTGTTGCAGACAATTTGAAAAATAAAAATCTGTTTTTCTCCTCTTGTTTCGACATTTTTTTTGCCCCCCAGTAGCTTCTGTCGTTACCGCCCTGATCATTATTTTCTTGGGGAAAAAAGTGGCCTAGCGGTTAGAGTGTCCGCCCTGAGATCGGTAGGTTGTGAGTTCAAAACCCCGCCCGAGTCATACCAAAGACTATAAAAATGGGACCCATTACCTCCTTGCTTGGCACTCAGCATCAAGGGTTGGAATTGGGGGTTAAATCACCAAAAATGATTCCCGGGCGCGGCACCGCTGCTGCCCACTGCTCCCCACTGCTCCCCTCACCTCCCAGGTGGTGATCAAAGGGATGGGTCAAATGCAGAGGACAAATTTCGCCACACCTAGTGTGTGAGGCAATCATTGGTACTTTAACTTTAGATTTACACACATATAGTACTACATGGCTATGAGAGCGCGACGTTAGTTTCAAAGAAAGGTGTCGTCAGTGGTTTGGTTTTGCGGCAACAAGCGTGGAACAAATGACTGCATGTTGCAAAGTTTGTGTAAAAAAAAAAGCAGCAGAACATCAAACTTATTCCTGCATCTGAAACCGAAGCATTCAGTTGTGTGAGGGAAATGCAACTCTTTACAAGGCGAACAAAAACATAAACAAACTCCAGCTAAAAAGCAGCTTACTGTGGTGGAATCATTTACACAAGGTACCATGTATGTATAAGAACGAACAACTGTGGAAAACAATCACTAAAGCGGCCGCTCTGCACGTCGCTAAAGATGTGGTGCCCAAACAAAGGAAAAGCTTGTGTTTATCCACTTACTAAACTATAGAGACCTCTCAATGCTACAATTTTATTTACAGATGTATTTTTTTAGGACATACATTTTGCCTCCCATAGGATGCTCTATATTGAATAACTTTATCTGATTAGATCAATGCATATTGATCAACCTATAAGCAAAAGCATCACAGTAAATCTAATCTATGCCAGAATTAGCTACAATAGCTAAATTTCATCTTTTAAATCTTTTGAAAATTATTATTTTTTCTTTGCTAAGAGTAAGATCCAGTATATGCAGTGTCATTTCAGACTACTAGTTTTTGATCAAGCAAAAGCGAATCTTGTTTTGAACTATCTGTCATTTCATTGGTTTCTTTAAAAAGCTGGGGAAAAAATATACAAGTAATATTTTGTGGGGAGAAAAAAATGTGATTTTATTTTTAGGCTATATCGCCATGGCCTACTACAGCAGGGAAAACAAGTTAAATCCAGGTCTATGCCAGAAAAACATCTAAATTTCAGATGGCCCACAATAATTTCCATTAATGGTAATTTTGTTATTTTGCACTCAAAATCGATAATTTTTTCATCATGTATTCCTAATTACCCAAAAGCATGCATCTAAATTTAAGTTTGAGTCCAATAAGATTTAAAATTCTTTCACACAGACAAAAAAAGGGTAAAAAAACAAAAAAACAAAAAAAACATACATTCTACATAATGATATATATTGTATAACAGTTTAACTGTATTAAATTATTATTAAATACATTAAATTAGTCCTAAAGGCACCTTGTTATTGTGCAATTTTAACAATATTTAAATAATAACCGGATTACGTAATAGCCACTCGAACACTAGTGTGCTAACGACTAGCTGACAACTTGCATGCTAATTGCTAGCTGGCAACTAGCGCATTAATCGCTAGCTGGCAATGAGCGTGTTAATCGCTAGTTGACAACTAGCATGTTAATCACTAGCTGACAACTAGAATGCTAATCTCTAGCTGGCAACTAGAGTACTAATCACCAGCTGGGAGCTGAGTTCTAATCACTAGCTGATAATTAGCATATTAATCTTTAGCTGGCAACTAGAGTGCTAATTGTCATCTGGCAGCTACAGTGCTAATCCCTAGCTAACAACTAGCGAGCTGATTGCTAGCTAACTACGAGCGCGCCAACCCCTAGCTGACCACTACCGCGCCAATCGCCATCTGACAACTAGTGCGTTAATTGCGAGTTGACGATCAACATGCTAATTGTTAGCTGGCAACTAGAGTGCTGATCGGTAGCTATCTTAAATGCTCACATGAATGTAGTGATATAATTATTTATTTTAGTTATGTTATTTATTCCTATTCATCTACATGACAGTCTGTTGGCTCAATGTTCATGTGTATTTAAAGACATTTACATTTGTGGAAACATAGCGGGGGGGGGGGGTAAATACGAAAAAGTATATTGAAAAAAATTTACCAGATGTTATACTCTAAAGCAGGGGTGTCAAACGTACGATCCGGCCCGCGAACAGGTTTTATCCGGCCTGTGAGATGAGTTTGCTAAGTATAAAAATGAGCCAACATTTTTGAATGAAAGAAACGGCTGTTCTAAATGTGTCCACTAGATGTCGTAATAGCAGTTCTTTGTATCTTTGTAGATAATGCTCCATATGTAAAAAAATAAAATAAACCAAATGATGTTAGTGCACCAGTCGAGGAAAATAAGCAAACTACATAAATAACATCCTGTAATTTGATTATATTATTTTATTATCTTGATAGATTGAAAATGAACACCAATGACTTGACTGATGAACATTATCACATAATTTATTCAGAAAGTGTAAATAACGACAAATAAAGATAGGATACTATTAACCGCAACATGTAAGTGTAAAAAACCCACAAAAAAAGCATGATTTGTACATTTTCAGAATGTGCATGTTCTATTTTTAAACAAAGAAAACAATCTGAAGTTTTCTTTATTTTTAAGTTATCGTGCTGTGATTTTTCCAGTCCGGCCCACTTAGGAGTAGATTTTTCTCCATGTGGCCCCCCATCTAAAATTACTTTGACAAAGTATGTCCAAGTTTCACTTCAGTGTGTTATCTCTTGAAAAGCTATGATAAAATGGCTGCTGTAGTTTTAGATGTGCACTACTTTTGTGTAAATGCTGTGTCTCCAACTTGAGTGGCAAAATACCAGGAGCCAGAAATTATGTCTTTTATTTCTTCAGGGTATTTGGTTGGCGGTCATGTGATGCGTCTCTGCCGCGGCCATGACGAGAGCCTGACCATCCCTGGTGCAGACAAGAGTGAGGAGGAGCAGAGGTACTGTGAGACATTTTAGTCCAGCCCTGGCTTGAGAGTTGTTTCGTGGAAGACTAATGAGAAACCCTGAGCATGCTAAGTGGCTAATCGAAGAGGATAAATGGACCCTGTCTTTGTAATGTGCTGCGGCTTTGTGCTGTCACCAGTAGTAAAAATGACAGTATGATACTGCACAAGCCATCAATGAGGATTCCACCTTTTTTCAATTATTGTTTACTTAGGAATTCATTGCTGGTGGGAAATCTAGATTAGATGAGCTTTTAAATTGAAACATTCATAATAAGACATTAAACTAACTTGGAGTTGGGTCCCAGCATGATTTGGATGCAGATGTGTTCAAAGTGTCCGTGAAAATTAGGACTGAAACCTTTTTGAACAATCCCAAAATCAAATCAGTCGCTCCTTAGCGCATTTCTTCCATTTTCTGAAAGTTTCTTCCAAATCCACCGATAACTGTTTGCGTTATGTGGCCAACTAACAAACCCAGGCGCTTCCATCACCTCCTGGCAGAGGTAACAACTTTGCCCTATATTTCAAACACTAGCACATAGGGCGGTGAATCTTTGGGCACCACACGATTCGATTCGATTCTTGGCAGTAACAATTCGATTTAAAGCGATTTTCGATTCAAAATCTATTCTTTTTTAATAACATTGGGTGCCAGTTCCATGATTAACTACATTCCTGCATAAAAACAGCTATGATACATTTCTATAATACTTTTAAAAAAAATAGTTCGGTTTGATCAAATTCTACCCAAACATTTAATAAAGTCAAATACAAATAAGGCAACAAGAGAAGTATCCAGCACTTTTTTCTTTTCTAAAGTAAATCTGACAGCAGATATGATCATCTACATCAACAATATGATTTGTCTGAGTAGCTGGACAGGACAGATCAATTTATTTTTTTTAAATCCCTAAATATCGTTTTTTCAATTTTTTGAATCAATTAAGAATCGTTACAAATAAGAATCGCGATTCATTCGAAACAAAAAAGTTTTGACACCCCTACTAGCCCATATGCTGTGAGCAATAACATGTAATGGCAGATAAAAACTAACATTTTTGTCTTGGTTCTCCCAGGATAGTCAGCTATGAGGCGGGTAAAGGAGCTTTAAAGGCGCGCTCCCTGTGGAGACTGGAGCCTTTGAGGATCAGGTGAGTTACCACCTTATATACACATAGATTTAAGAAATATGAAAACCTCTCTTGACTTTGAGCTGTCACTACTATTTATAAGTCCTCCAGAGGATTCTGTTTATGTCTCTTTCAATCTTCTCTTCACCACTCTCTCCTTTCCTTTATCTTTCTACCTACGCCATTTGTCTCCCATAGTGTTGTGCCATCTCTCTCTGTGTTCTTTTCAGCACACGGGTGTACAAACCTTTTCCCCATTAAGGGCCGCACAACAAAAAAAATCAAAGGATGCAAGGGCCATTTTGATATATTTAATTTTAAATAAATACAGATTTTTTGAAAGATGTGCGCTTTGTGTTTTTAGTAGGGGTGCATGATAATGATAATGATCGAACAGATATTTATCGTGCCGATGTGCCTAATTCCCGGTGCCTGGGAATCAATACGGTACTCATTTTTGGTATGTTTGTGGGTGTTAATAAATATTAATTTTTTTTAATGATAAAATCTCATTTTTAATGCAATTTTAAAAAATTTACTTGAATAAGATAACTGCTGTCCAGTTGTTATATCTTGTTTATTATCACTTTTCTGAGTCTCATTTGTATAACATTAAGTTGCAATTACAGTTGCAAGTCAAATACTTTAGATGGCTGTTGTGTATAGTTTATGGCGGGTTGGATAGCCTTTGCTAAAGATTTTTTGTTGTTGTTGTTGCGCCCTAAAAAGTGTTAATACTGTAAGTATTGTCCTTATTACACACCAGCTGTTTAATTGTAACGTGCATCTTAGTTGTAGTGTTACTTTTTGGAGGTGTTAAAACTGCCATGTAAAATCGTTAATGCTAATCCGTAGCATGTCAATAGCAAAATCAATGTATATTAGCATCAACTTCGTGCATTTTTGGAAAAGTGAAGCCTTACTTAACTTACGTTGCAGCGTTTTTTGAGTATTTTTTTTTTATTTGTTGGGATAGAAAATTGCAGCATTACCTAGGTAATGTTGCAATTTGTTAAATAATAATAATTTGTTAGGTCGCTTAGTGCCAAAAAAGTCCCGATAAATCCGATAACATATAAAGATAGCTTTGATGTGCCGGCTGGCCACCAATTGGTATCAGCCGCTTTTTGTTAAAAAGTATGTGATCGGCCATTGCGGATCAATGTCACTCACAAACGGCAATCCTGTCGGACCTGACAAGTGGCTGGCAGCTAATTATGTGTCTCCCAGTGACGTGCGGGGAGGTTCATGGCTGGTGAGGCACTGACTTCATCACAGTCAGATTTACAAACATATGAACCCTAAAGAGTATCTTATTCACCATTTGACTGGCATCAGTTAATGGGTTATGTTTAAAAGCTCATACCAGCATTTTTCCCTGCTTGGCACTCAGCATCAAGGGTTGGAATTGGGGGTTAAATCACCAAAAATGATTCCCGGGCGCGGCGCCGCTGCTGCCCACTGCTCCCCTCACCTCCCAGGGGGTGATCAAGGGGATGGGTCAAATGCAGAGAACAAATTTCACCACACCTAGTGTGTGTGTGTGTGACAATCATTGGTACTTTAACTTAACTTTAACTTTATACATACAAACTGTAGCACACAAAAAAGCACATTTAATTAAAAAAAACCTTATTATGGTCTTACCTTTACTTAGAAATTAAGTCCATGCTCCGCTCCTTCTGAACAAAGGCATCAATAACTTGTTTATAGAAGTCTTCCTTATCTTTCTTCAGTTTTAAAAGTCTCTCTGTCTCGATGGAGATCTTCCTTTAATTATTACCTCCTGCTTCGATTTAAAGTCCAGTTTAGAAAACTGTTTTATTTTAGATATGTAATCCTCCATGTTAAAAGTCCAGGCGAGAGGAAAAAATAAACGATCGCTAACTGTTGCTGCTTGTTGTCACTTATTCTGCAGCCGAGTAGTCGCAAAAATGTTCCCTGGGATCACTAGCGCCCTCTACCACCATGAGGCGGGATTACTGCGAGCCTCAGCCAGTGCGTCTTCGCAGCCGTTTTATGATTGCTCAGCACAAGAAATACGTTACACACATACAGTTGTTGACAAAATACACTGTACATTATATACCTCAGCTAACTAAACTATGGAAATGTATAATATAATTCATATAGCAATACGGTCTCACTGCACAGCAGGCCAGCAGTTAGCCGAGTCATTGCGCAATCCATGGTGAGGCTCAACTGGCTGCTGACTCACCGCAAGTCTCTTCTCAGTATTTCAACAGCAAATGTGAAAATTCAGTGATTTTGAATAAAAATTATGTAAAACTGGTGAAGTTAAATGGAAAATAACTGTATAGTATAATCACTGGATACATATAACAATTTAATTATTATTTTTTTCTTTTTAAATTTTTTTTTCTTTCCATGATGGCACGTGAGGCCCCGCCTCACCTGCCTCCCCTGACTGCACGTCACTAGACTGTCTCCAAACACAATGTGGAGCCGCTCCTCTAAACTAATAACAATCACATTTATTACGGAAAATAATCTGCATTTCTTGGTTATCTTAAGTATTGTTATTAAGTACCGTCACTGGAGAGCGAGGCTAAAATATGTTGTACAACCATAGGGAACGCCAGTAGCCGGTATGCTAATAGTTAAGCTAACCCTAGCTTGAACCAACACCAAGAAATAAGTGCTTAGTAAGTGTAGATGGAACCACGTTACAGCAGAAAGTAAGCATATATTAAAATGAAATTAACAAGTACATTAATGAGTTGAGAGAGGTTAATATAACAAGTGTCGGTTTCAGCACACGACATTTAAGAGGAGGATCGGATCGATCCATAAATTGGTGGTGTCGCTATTAGGCGGAGTATCATTATAGGATTGATACTACAGTGATCAGATCGATGTTTTGATTTTCTCAAAATAATTTTGCTGTTTTTGTTAATGTTTACAAACTGGACTGGACACAGGAGGACTTTGAGGGCAAAAAAACAAAAGATTTAAATGGGTAGTAGATAGTAGTTTTTGCATTTGTTTAGTTATTTACTGTTGACTTAGTTTTTCTCAGAAAGTAGCTTAAATAGTGCGTTGATATTGTTAAACTGTCAATAGCACTCACCATAAATGTACATTTAGTGCATGTGATCAGCATCGGTACTGGTATCGGCCGATTTCACGCATGGCTGGACGGTATCGGCAGCCTTAAATTAAACCATTGGCGTTGTTAGGCCTATTTTAGGGGGGCTCAAGCCCCCCTAAAATATTCTTAAGCCCCCCTAAATAATTTGGTGTTAAAAAAAAAATAATAATAATCTTTTTTTCTTCTTTTTTTTCTTTTTTTTTTACAAATACATGCCGACATATTCATTATAAAGTGGCCCGAATATGAGTTTAAATAAATAATCATATAACCTGTCATTATTCACTCAGTTTCCCCTCACTTCATAGCGTAAGGTAGAGAGCCCCTTTAGTGCGTCGGTATCCAATCCATTCCACTTGTTCATATAGAAAATGCCCACATCACTCAAACTCCAGTCCGCATTTTCTATGCAAGCTTGCTTGCGGTCCTGCAGGTGTACGAATCACATTAGCACACAGCACTGCAGAACAAGAACCTTGTGTCTGCAATTGTAAATAATTTAGTTTTTAAGTTTTGTTTCTTGTAGACATTGGTCATTTCTGTGTCCATAGAAATGACCAATCACGGAAGGGAATCCCTTGTCTAAGAATAAAGACATATCTTAGAAATATTTAAGTGGACAATGGGAGTGTATATTTTGACAATAAACTACAAAATAATACAAAACAAACAAACAATATTGGCAATGAATCAAAAATAAATGTTTCCTTTTTGTTGCACCTTTCCTGCTTCCTGCTCCCAGACCGTAACAAAGAGGCAGGGGAGACACTTCTCCAGGATGTATGCTCGGGGCAACACCCTTCACTTTACCCGGCAGTGGGTCTCCACAGCGGACGACTTTAGAGTGAATGATGAGTCCGGCGATTAGTTGCAAATCTTGCTTTATTGATTGCTTGCACACAGCCAATCCAACACAAAACAAACTAATCCCGGCTCGCACTCACAATACCGCTCCCTCTCTTCTCTCGCCCACACACTCACTGACGTCACTCACCTCACATGCTGTAACCTAGCGTATGTGTGTGCCACACACATACGCTACTCTCATAACGTTTTCTTTCCAATTCATTAATTAGGCAACTAATTTGAAACTGGTGTGGGTGGCTCTATATATACTAGTCCACTGCAGCCACATACAGAAATCAACAAGGAATCGAAAATTATTAAATCTGACAAAAATAATACCTGCTCCGTCTAAACGATACCGTTTGATCAGCTGCTCGTCATCAAACAAAGATGAACGTTCGCGCACGTCTCTCGCCTCAGTGCCATCCCCTGCTGGCAACTCCTAACCACTTAAGACACCTCTGAAGGTCTCTTAAATATCGTGGAGAGTAGGAGTGATTCTTAGACTTAAGAACGTTGATAAAAAGCTTTTATTCTTAAGTTTGAGAGTAGGACTAAATTTCGCAAATTTTCAGGACTTAAGTGTAAAATGGCACCCTAAGAAGCTTGATAAGTACGGCCCCAGGACTCTAAGTCTTTCTTATTTACAGTATATATAAAAGTTTCTCATTTCTATTCAGACTTCCATATATATTTAATTTCCTTAACAGCTTGCCATAATATATATATATATATAAATATATTATATACAAGCCAAATTATCCCGATCCAGATATTACTTTAATTGAAGTAATTAAGTAATATTTCCAGGGCTTGAATTTACAACCATTTTAGTCACATATGTGCCCAAAATGTAATCTGTGCAACTTCAAAATATTTGGGAACAAACAATTATTGTATTGTGAGCTAAAGTCGTGTCATTAGCCTCTATGTTGTGAATGAATAACATAGAGGCTAATGCCATGACTTTCATTGTGTTTTAGTGCATCTTGAAGGATCATGCAAGTAATTGTTTCTTGTTGATGCTGTAAACAAAATGTCACTGTGCAAACCCAAGTTTGTTGTTGTACTGAACACAGATTGAAAATAAACCCACTGAAATAATAATAATAACAATGATTCATTTCTAAGTCTCTGTTAGCCGTTTGTGAAGTTTTGTGCTCGTGCGCTACGTTTGCTCGCATCCTGTGCATCTCCTGGGGGCTAAGCCCCCCCTGTCCTTAAAAGCTAGTGACGCCCCTGAATTAAACCTTGATGGGAATACCTCTACCAATAACGGATTAGAAAAAACAATGCTCCAGTGAGAAGATATTACCCGTATTGTGCTGTAGGTGGGTGAGGAAATCAGGTGCTTCTTTTCCCCTGAGCTCATTGTAAACAAACATAGCGTCGATCGCTTGGGATGACTTCCCTGTTTCAGAGGAAGACATTTTGCATGCTATTTACACCAAATGTTCTGCAAATATTCCACGAGGAGGGTGGAAAAAAATTGCGTTCAACACATTAAACCTTATCAGCCACCTGAACTGCCAGCATCGCTACGACAGTGTTTTGGTTTTTAGAATGTGCGTCATGCGCTGGAAATATTTGTGCATCCTTGTTATGCCTCAGAATGTACCTCTGTTGTGTTTTTACACTTCATATGTCTGTGTAGCGATTATAAATGCACTAAGTATGATGTATGGCCACAATGTCAGGTATAAGCATTATGCTAATTTATACTGGTTTATGCTCTAAGGTGCATTTAAACATCTTCCTGACAGCTCTACTAATGATGTCCGTGAATTATTTGAGTGTGTGACATCGGTGCTCTGTGTTTAGCTGGAGCGGGAGCCACATTCGGTGGGGTCAGGCCTTCCGACTACGCCACCTCTCCACCGGCCATTACCTGGCCCTGACTGAGGACAGGGGAGTGGTGCTGCAGGACAGGGAGAAGTCCGACACCAAGGCCACTTCCTTCTGCTTCAGGCCCTCCAAGGTCAGATTTCTCTGGTACTAGAATTGTCTAGACCAGGGGGGTCCAAAATGCGGTTGCCTTTTCTACCCATAGCTAATTCTTTAATGGCCCGTGGAACATTCTAAAAATACTATTATCAAAAAAACAACAACATAAAAAAAGTGGAATAAAAGAGCAAAGAGGTGAAATGTAACAAAAAAAAGTTGCAACTTTGACTCTAATAACACAGTTTTTATTATTTAAAGCTGAAAAGTAGTAATGAATCAAAATCAGCTTTGACCTATACCCTAAAATATTTTGGGGGGAAATATTTTATCTTCTGTGTGTTTGCCACATTAAAAAACAGTTTTCTTTGACAAACAAAGGGATTGAACAAACAAACAAATAAAGAAAACGTATCAACGATTACCGTATTTTTCGGCGTATAAGTCGCTCCGGAGTATAAGCCGCACCGGACGAAAATGCATAATAAAGAAGGAAAAAAACATATATAAGTCGCACTGGAGTATAAGTCGCATTTTTGGGGGAAATTTATTTGATAAAACCCAACACCAAGAATAGACATTTGAAAGGCAATTTAAAATAAAGAATAGTGAACATCAGGCTGAATAAGTGTACGTTATATGAGGCATAAATAACCAACTGAGAACGTGCCTGGTATGTTAACGTAACATATTATGGTAAGAGTCATTCAAATAACTATAACATATAGAACATGCTATACGTTTACCAAACAATCTGTCACTCCTAATCGCTAAATCCCATGAAATCTTATACGTCTAGTCTCTTACGAGAATGAGCTAAATAATATTATTTGATATTTTACGCTAATGTGTTAAAGTCGCTCCTGAGTATAAGTCGCACCCCCGGCCAAACTATGAAAAAAAACTGCGTCTTATAGTCCGAAAAATACGGTAGATCTGAAGTTGATCTAGAGACTTAAGTGTTGGAAGTAAAAAATAAAAATAAAGTATGACTTACCTAAAACACTCTTTTGAGTGAGTGGGGCCCTTTTGGTTACGCAATAATTTTAGTGGAATTAAAAAAAAACACTAACAAAAACAGCTGTCCCTGCTCAAAAAATAATAATGAATTAAAATCAATGGTGTTAAAAGAAAATATTGACCTATTTAAGGCTCCAATTAATTCACATCAAATATTTCACCACGACATTTTTGAGAGAGAAAATAATGCATATTTTGTGTTTTTGCCATTAATAACAGGGTTTTCTTTGACTAAAGATTTAAGATAGACCTGAAGATGATCTAGAGATTTAAGCATTGAATAATGATAAAAAATATATATATGACTAATTATTTAAATGTTTATGATTGATGCCCTTGCTGGACCCCGGTACCAAACTTGAGGGTAGCCCTAAATACACATACACATTTTCAAAATGCCCCCCTGCTTGCTTAAATTTTTCAGTGTGCTGAATCTGTGGAAAAAGTTTGGACACCACTAGGGATGATGTTTGATAAGAAATTATCGAGTTCGAGCCTATTATCGAATCCTCTTATCAAACCGATTCCTTATCGATTCTCTTATCGAGTCCAGATAGGTTGTTGTATGGGAAAAAAACACAGTATTTGGTTAAACAAAAGCTCACTTTTATTATATAAGAAAAAAATAAAATCTAATAAATAAATAAATATTGACTGTTACCCCTCTAAAAAAATAAAATAAAAAAAATAAATATTGACTGTTGTTACCCAAAGTATATTAAGTGGGATTTTTAAGAAAAACAAATATATACAGTAACACAAAAACAACCTGTCTCTGTGATCACTATAGGTGTATAAATTATTCTATAGTGTTAAATAAAATCAGTCCCTTGGGCACAAAACTGGAAATAATACAGCTCTCCAAAAAGTGCACTTCTGCTGCTATTTGACATAACTGTTTGTTCTGATGCTTTGTTTTATTTATTCTATGAAGAGAAAAGTTGTTTGCAAATGTGGTTACAATGCTAAAAAATGAAAAGTTAAAGCTAAAAAAAGAAATACACTTTATTGAGTTAACATTATTTCTTTATAGGGGGGAAGATGTGATGTTATGAGCTAGGTAATATAACAACTACACTACCCAGCATGCAACTGGAGTGACGAGCATGCGCGGTAGCCCCGAAAAGTGTTGTTGCATGTCGCCACCCTGCAGCTAAGAATGAGGTTATGAGCACGCTGTGAAAGTAAACGTTAAGAACTCAGCCAACACGCCTCGTCTGCATTATTTATAATTAGACAACACATATACAGTGTGATTTTGTTTTGTTTACAAGGAAAGAAAAACAAAAGTTAAAAAAGGGAGATGTCATATATGTTGTATATATATGTATGTGCTGCGGTTGCTTTAAGAACGTTGCGACAGCTGCCGTAAAGGAGGTGCGTTGCTAGCCTGGTTGCTATGTTTCCGGTTGGTCGTAAAAGTGTTCGTCATGTGTTTGTACCCTGCTCAAATCTCTCAGTAAAGTTAACCATTGGATTATACCTTTTGTTTTGAACTTTATTACACCTTGGAGCGCTTTTTCCGGTCCATTGTTTTTCCTGCTTCGCTATCTGCGCCTAATGACTGAGCTACGTGACGTCATTTCTTGTGATGTCTCACGGGGCATTTCTGGTCGGGACGGGATTCGTTCCGAGGGATTCGAATAAAGAACCAACTCTTTTTCTTTACTATAGTGGTCTCGATAACGGGTACCGGTTCTCAAAAAGGGATTTGAGTCTGAGGACTCGGTTCTTTTCTTATCGAACAACCGGGAAAACCGGTTTCGAGTATCATCCCTAAGTGTGTCAGACATACCAGTGCTGGCTAGTCGGTCATGGAGTGTGGAATGAATCATGGTGTTAAATGCGGCGCTCAGATCGTGCAGGATGAGAATGGATAAAAGTCTAAAGTCTGCTTCCAACAGGGGGTCATTTGGGATTTTAAGTAGAGCAGTTTCTGTGCTGTGGTGGGGGCGAAAACCGAACTGGAACTGTTCGCAGAGGTTATTGTAGGGGATATGAGCATGAAACTGTAAAGCCATTGTTATTTCCACGATTTTGGAGAGAGATAGCTGGGATTTGTTTTTTGAAGACCTGAACCCGGTTTTTCAAGATCGGTTTTACAAAAGCAATTTTAATTGACAATAAAGAATATTTGAATGGATGATTGCAGTTATAAGGGGCAGGAGTGAAGGGAGGGCGGCTATAACTATATACAGTCAAACCTGTCTATACTGACCACTCAAAGGAAACAAAGAAAGTGACAGCTGTAGACAGGTGGCCACAATACACAGGTTGGCCGCCATTTTGAATTTCTGTATATCTTGACCTTTAAACTATTAAGTATGTGTGTATGTTTAATTTGAACATCAGCAATAAAAACAAAAACAACAATAGTACTGGATACTGTACTATACTGTACATCATGCACAATTGGAACATTAATTACAATGCTAAAAACACACAACCGGCCATGAAGAAACAGCAATGTAGCAAGAAAAACAACAACAAAACAGTGCTCGCTTCTGATTACAGGCATTAGTTACAGCACAGAAAGCACAAACATGAATCGCTGGCAAACATTTAAATTTTTTGCCATATCATCAATTTTACAGATCGTGATACAGCAAATTTTGATATCGGTGGCAAACAAACGTTTTGGGATGAAAAATGAGTTAAACACGTGGCCACTATAGACAGGGTATATAAACTTTTTTTTTCTGCGGGTGAAATTTTCCTGGCCGCTATTGAGAAGTGATTGCCATAGACAGGTGGAACAGGTTTGACTGCATAAGCCTATCCACATGTTAAAGCAATCTATGAATTTGTACAGTAATTATACATATAACAGTTCATCTAATAACTGGGTTGAATGTAACTCTCATGACTTATTTAAAAACAGGAATGTCCTCATGAGATCAAAGATTGCCATCATTTTTGGCCTTTTAACAACTGCTGAAGCTCGTCTAATGGTAATTGGCTGACTTATAGCCTTTTCCCATTAGAGGATCCAAAGAAAGCCGCCTCTTAGTGTAAGAAAAAACCTACGTTATAAAAAAAATGGGTCGATAAGTAAGTAACAGGATTTCATGGGGCATTTCCTTTCTGTCCTTTTGTATTTTTTTGTCATCCAATTATCCGACGTTACTTTCCCACACTCCTTGGCCCTCGCTCAGAGGTCTGTGCAGTTCTCTTGCACCCTGAACATACAGTTGCACTGCTAAATATAACCTTGGGAACGAAGAACAACCCAATTAGAAAAGTTTTCAGGAAGTTTAGACTTCACACTTTTGGGTGACATATTTTTTGTGTATTAGTTTCTTATTTGAAGGTCAGTGACTTTCTGTGTTTAACATTGGTGTCGTTTCTCTCCTACTTGAGCTGTGACTTCTCCATCTTTGCTTGGGCAGAAATGTAGCTGTGCTAGTACGGCTCACAAGGAGCTACTGGCAAGCCTCAAATCATCAACCAACATCAGGGATATTAAATAAAGTAACTTGTATGTGTATATATCATATCTACTTTTTCTTCATTGTCCAAACAGGAAAAGAGCGAGTCGGGCCCAAAGAGGGACATTGATGGCATGGGTGTGCCAGAGATCAAGTATGGAGACTCTGTGTGCTTCATTATGCACGTGACAACCGGATTGTGGCTGTCCTACCAGGCGCCTGATGCCAAATCCTCTCGCCTTGGACCCGTGAAAAGAAGGGTAAATGCTCAGTTTGTTGAATTTGGATTACACCCATTTGTAAAAAAGTAGGGCTAACACAAATATCAAGTTAACTCATCTGATTATTCAGAAAAAATATTGCATTAATCATTTATACAGTATATGCTGATTAATAACATAATTTATTTTGACTGTACATGTCCCTTTACCTTAACAGTGTATGGTTATCTGAAAGGTGGTACGGGTTGTAATACGGTCAGATCACAGATAAGTGACTAGTGTGCTGGCTGGACTGGATTTTAGATACAGTAAACATGTATACAGGTTTGAGCAAATAAATGACGCGCATTCAAGTAAAAAATAAAATATGCCAATGGATGACATTTTCACTGTAAATTCACATTTGTGTTCAAATATGTAGTCTTTTTTTTAAATCAATTTAAATTCTGCATGCAAGCAATGACTAATCCAAATTTACAAGTGTGATTAATCTGATTAAAAAAAAATAAATGTGACTCCACTCGTAAAAAGTCAAAAAATATTTTTTACTATAAATTAACTTGCATGCATTTGGATAATGTAACTAAAGGGCTGGCAAACGAATATTTGATCACATTTGTCTTTAGTTAGCTCGTAACTAATAGAGATTAATCGCAGAAGGATAAAACGAGTTTTATCTTTGATAAGTGTACCTTAGACAGATTTCAGCCGGTATTGGCGTTACTTGGAAATGGAAACATTGACATTTATTAATCAAACAATGGATGAGTGACCTTGAAGATGACTTCACTTAAAAGTTTCTAAGTACAAATATAAACAAATGGCAAAAAGTTATAAACAAGCCTTTTTTATGGCAACATTCCATGCACACCATTTTAAAGGCTGTTTTAATTGTTACTTAAGCATTGCCTCTACAATTGACAAAGGTTTCACGATGATGAACATTTTACCCTGGAACAGATTATTTCTATTTCCATGGGGAGAAAAAAGTTTTGTTATACAAGTCAGCAACTGATTGAGTGAGATCTTATGATTACACTGTACATTGGTACCTTGATTTTCATTAGTAAACATTGCAAAAGGGTCAGTTGAAAACCAAAACATCGCAGCGCAGTGTTCTCCCCCACAACTGTCTTTCGCTGTGCTTTCATCCATGATGTGCACTTTTGGTGGAAAACCCTTAAATGTGGGAATTATCTCTCAAATCTGGCCTTGGTGTTTTCTCCCGCCGACTTAAAGGCCTACTGAAATGATTTTTTTTAATTTAAACGGGAATAGCAGATCCATTCTATGTGTCATACTTGATCATTTCGCTATATTGCCATATTTTTGCTGAAAGGATTTAGTAGAGAAAATCGACGATAAAGTTCGCAACTTTTGCTCGCTGATAAAAAAAAGCCTTGCCTGTACCGGAAGTAGCGTGACGTCACAGGAGCTAGGATTCCTCACAATTCCCCGTTGTTTACAATGGAGCGAGAGAGATTCGGACCGAGAAAGTGATGATTACCCCATTAATTTGAGTGAGGATGAAAGATTCGTAGATGAGGAACGTTACAGTGAATGACTTGAGAGGCAGCGATGGACGTATCTTTTTTCGCTCTGACCGTAACTTAGGTACAAGCTGGCTCATTGGATTCCACACTCTCCTTTTTCTATTGTAGATCACAGATTTGTATTTTAAACCACCTCGGATACTATATCCTCTTGAAAATGAGAGTCGAGAACGCGAAATGGACATTCAGTGCCTTTTATCTCCACGACAATACATCGGCGAAATGCTTTAGCTACGAGCTAACGTGATAGCATCTTGCTTT
>NC_084753.1:17376059-17391059 GCF_033978785.1 Entelurus aequoreus | reverse complement strand
TGGCTCCAAATTAGCCTCCTCCAACCGTTGGAAACACCTTACTCCGATCGTGTTGTGTTTTTGAAAAGTCTGACTAACAAACCTGGATTATGCGATTGAAAACCAGATCTCTCGAGGGGAGGGTGCGGCTGGAGAGGACCCTCCATATCGCGCACACTCGTAAGCAGATACCATTCAATAAAAACATAGGCAGCATTTGTAATGAAGAGGAGACGGTTTATTTGCTTTACAAATTAAGAGAACCGAACATTTTGAAGTCCATCGATGGTAGACAAAAACAAACAGATTTATTTAAGAAGGTAGCTGAGGAAATGTAAAATGTCGGCTTAATTCGGACTCCCAAACTAAATACGAATGAGATGAAAGAGAATGAAGAAGGTATATTAAAGGCGCATGATAAAGCATACACAAACCTCTTCACGCTGCATTTGTGCTCTCCGAGTCCAAACTGATTAACCAAACCTCTTTATTCCACACAACTGGCAATAGCTAGCTTCATCAATCAATCAATCAAAGTTTATTTATATAGCCCTTAATCACAAGTGTTTTAAAGGGCTGCACAAGCCACGACGACATCCTCTGCTCAGATCCCACATCAGGGCAAGAAAAAACTCAACCCAATGGGATACAATGAAAAACCTTGGAACAAAACCTTCATCTGGAACAGTATCATTCGGGGCACAAACATTATTTTCCTTCGGATTTAAAACTCCTTCCATCAATCCACAGAGCCTTTTGAATGAACTCTGATACATTTTTGTTTCCATGATCTCCGTCCGAAAATTCCTTCGAAAAAACTCTTCCCTCGGTCTTTCTTTGCTTCGGACCTGCATCCACCCTGATACATTCATGGTAGTAGCGTCATGTTCATAACGCAATCCAAGATCATTTATTGATGCTGTCTGCTATTTAACACCAGCATAACTATTAGGGACGCAATATTAGTAATATGGGCTAATATCACAGTAGACATCACGTGAAACAAGTTGTAAAAATGCACAGATCCTAGTTTGATGTCATAGGTCAACCGATAAAGCAATCATTAATAAGCGCTAAAAGGAAATAAGCGCCCTCCAGTGTAAGGGAGGCGCATGGCGTATGACCAAGAGTCGCATTAGAGAGACTGCATGGACATTTGGACTTCACACGTACCTGTGAAAATACAAAAACCCTAACTAATAGAAAAATCTGACTAATTTAGTGCATGGAAACGTAGTGACAGACACGCTCAGGAAAAACAGTTGGGAAAATTTGCAAACACGGGAAGTTTAAAGATAAAATATCAACAATGCAAATCTTTGTTTTATTGCATTCTACTAGGAATTAATTCAGTGATATGGAAAATATGATATACCACAACAAATGTTAATTTTTTTCACAAAATATGGGTAATTTTGTATACAAATTTGTCTTATATTAAAGTTTCTACAGACTGTGGAAACTTTACATTAAAGTTTCTACAGTCCGTGATGGTTTGGGGTGCCATGTCATCTGCTGGTGTTGGTCCACTGTCTTTTTTGAGGTCCAAGGTCACTCGCCACAGACTGATTAACTCCATGCCACGGCGTACTGTTGCAGTAATTCAAGCAAAAGGAGCCCCGACCAAGTATAGAGTGCTGTGCATGTTCAAACTTTTCAGTTGGCCAACATTTCTAAAAATCTTTTTTTCTTATTGGTCATGAGTAACATTCTAATTGTGTGAGATTCTAAATTTGGGATTTTGAATTTCAAATTTGGGGTTTTCATTTTTTTTTTCCTTTTTAAACATGCAATTTTTTGTTAAAATCTTCAAAATTTTAAGAAACAAACATTTGAAATACATATCAGTCTGCATGTAATGAATTAACTATATATAATATACGTTTGTACAAGTTTCACTTGTTGAATGAAATTATTAAAATCAACTTTTTTGTCATTAAATTTGAATGAGCAGCACCTTTATACCCTCATGCATTCACATCAATACACTATGGGTCTGATCTACTAAGATACAAATAACAAGTTGTAAATAGCGTGTGCAAACTATAAAATTGTGTGTACTATTAGTGGGCATGTTGCAGGTGATCTACTAAGACTGTACAATTGAGTGGTGCAGACCGCCCTATTTAAATGAGTTTTTGCATTTATTAGGGCTGTCACCATGAAGACACTCATTCTTCTCCACATTTATGGCATCAGAAGGTCCAACCTGTGGCGTTTTGTCGAAGCGCGATCTAGACAACAGAATCTATGCATTGTAGTGATGGTGCCTCTGGAACATTCCAAAATGCATGTTGCAAGATGTTTTTTTAAGGACTGTCAGCGTTAATGCAAGTGATTACTAAAAATATATAGTACAGGCCAAAAGTTTGGACACACCTTCTCATTTAATGCGTTTTCTTTATTCTCATGACTATTTACATTGTAGATTGTCACTGAAGGCATCAAAACTATGAATGAACACATGTGGAGTTATGTACTTAACAAAAAAAGGTGAAATAACTGAAAACATGTTTCATATTTTAGTTTCTTCAAAATAGCCACACTTTGCTCTGATTACTGTTTTGCACACTCTTGGCATTCTCTCAATGAGCTTCAAGAGGTAGTCACCTGAAAGGGGTTTCACTTCACAGGTGTCGTAGTTTTGATGCCTTCAGTGACAATCGACAATGCAAATAGTCATGAACAGAAATAAAATGCATTGAAATGAGAAGGTGTGTCCAAACTTTTGGCCTGTACTGTATATTTATTTCTATTGCGTTACCATGAATTAATGAAGATTAATCACACTGTTTGTTTTGACCAACGTCACATGCCAGTGTGATGAAAGTTAGAGAGGTGTGCTCTGCGCCCATTTTGCTTCAAAACAAAGTACCGTAGTAGTATTGCAGCGACAAACGTTCTTATCGTTGCATATCAAGTTTAAAATGACATCTTAAAGCAAAACAAACAAAAGGATGGCGTCACTAGCATGAATGCTTAATGGACGGCAAACAGTACATCAAACTATGATGAAACTGAGTTTACCTGCGTTTACCAATGTTTTTTCAAAATGGACAGCCACCCCGTACAGGACAATACCCCCTGTGAAGACCAAGTGCTGCAAGATGTCGTTCATGTCACCAACTAATCTCGTAGAAAAGAGGATCAGCACTGTGATCTGAAAAGATGAATAAGCTTGTGTGTTTAAACTAAGGAAGAGTAAATGCAGATGTAAATGGTGCACTCCGTATAACTCTTTATGGGTGTGTTTACATTATTAATATACTGTACATTTGTACTTTGTGTGCTGTATTGTTGCAAATACTTTCAAAATGTTAATTCTTACTATACTTACTGTCACCAAGTTTTAAACAAGTCAATGACTTGCAGTTCGGCAAAACATAAAAAAAGTTCCTGTATGACATTCTGACTACCAAATTGCATTTGTATCCAAATATTCAGGTATTTTCTTAAGCAAATTGTATTATTGCAAGCAAACAATAATCTGTTCAGAATCACCCGTCAAGAGTGTGATTAATCTGGTTTTTAAAAATGAATCACTTGACAGCCCTAATTATGGCTCCTAAAAAAACATGTCAGCAGACCCCAAAACTAATCAATTTAATTTGTTTTAATCAGCCCCTTAAATCATCCAGCAGCTATAAAATTGAAAAATGTCATGAATGGATGATTATTTACAATATTTAAATTGCAACAGACTACAATAGTTTAATTGCACCGGGAATATTTTCTCTCTATCGTCTGCCTTTGCAGCACAATCGCCTCCTTTCTCACTGCCGTTTGTGCGTAACTGTGCCATTTTGCACGAACGTTCCAGACACAAAACAGTGGCCCCATAACATTTTTGGCATTCTGATAATCCGATATATCACTCGCCATACAGCAATAGATGATATCTGTCTATTACCTGACCGCTTCCATGTTAGCTACCTCTCTTTGTTTATAATGTATATTTTCTGCTGGATCTACTCTCTATTTTATGCTGCCCTTTTTTTTGCTGGAGCTGTTACATATATTGTATTATTATACATGGTAATTGGGATTTGTTATATATTATATAAAAATATAATATAGCAATATAATATATCAGTATATATTTATAATATATCAGTATATATTATATACCGTATATTTAATATGTAAATATTACATATATGTAATATTTTATATTGCTACTCTGGTACATTTTTAGTCCACTTTATACCTGCATTGTCCTTTCCATCCTTAATCTTTCCATCCTTTGTAACTGAGCTACTGTGTGGAACAATTTCCCTTGTGGATCAATAAAGTTTGTCTAAGTCTAAGTATACATGTACGTCAGCCAACACACGAAATAGATTACACTCTCAATTTTGCTCATTTTAGATACACAATTCTCAGCGTGCAAGCTTAGTAGATCAAGTTTGCAAGTGTTTTAATACAGCCGGTCCGTAACGCATTTGCTACTGGGCCGCACAGAGACATTAAATAATTTATAACTGACCGCATTTTCTCCTACTTAACTTTCGCCAGTCCCACCAGACACACCAATAAACTTGTTCATAGATGTATTATAAAACTCCTAATAGGAAGTCGCAATTTGCTATATTTGTTACATCTTTGTTACATGTGACAATGCACATTAATAAACATATAAAATGTAAAGGTGCCAAATCGTAGCCAAAAGCTAGGTTCCATCTGCAGTCCGCGACAGATTGCTGACCTAAGATCAGGGTGGATCAGGAACAAAGTGACCATAGGAGTTAATGTGCATAAGGCAGATGGAGAAGTGCTAAATTGTTGCATATAATAATTGTGCTGAAGGAAAAAAATACACATCTCCTTTGGCCTAGTAAGTTAAAGTGCTGGTATTATTGCACATCGTCCTATTACATAAGTAGTTAGCAATAACGGATGTAATTACGCATGCAAAATTGGACCAAAAAGCTAACATTAGTGTATCTACATATGAAATATTGCACAAAATATGAATACATAACTTTTAGAATGGAAATAGTAATCCACAGATATATATATTGGAACTAATGTCAAGTATTTCTAGCTTTCTTATACTGTATATCCATGCTCTTGTCCTTGAATGTGATGGATCACCTATAACCCATCAGATACTAAAGCCGAAACAAAGCCTACTACTAGCAAAAATTTGCAAAAAACAAAAGTCTATGGAGAACTTTTTTGCAAAGGGAAAAGGCCAGGTACTCCCACTAA
The DNA here is from genome assembly GCF_033978785.1 of Entelurus aequoreus. NCBI lineage: Eukaryota > Metazoa > Chordata > Actinopteri > Syngnathiformes > Syngnathidae > Entelurus > Entelurus aequoreus. Next base: position 17,385,869 of record NC_084753.1, on the reverse strand, counting down.
TTGAATGTTATGGTGAGTTTTTTCATGTATTAATTTTTCATGCACTTATTTGCTATATCTATCTGCCAAACTTTGAAGACCTGTCCGTGAAAATAATGCCTACATTAAACCGGTCCCTGGGTGCAAAAAAGGTTGGGGACCTCTGTTTTAAAAACGCAATCCTTTAGTAAAGTGGTCCCATACCTTTTTGTAACTGCGGACCGGTCAACGTGTGACAATTTTGCCACGGACCGGGGGGGGGGGGTGTTGATTGTTAAGAATTATAATAAACGTGAATCCACTGTATACTCAGCCCATTACATACATAAAAAATCACGTGGAAAAATATATAAATGACAAGAACCAGCAATTCCACACTATTTTCTTTATGAATTTTATTTTTCAACAATTGAAATAAAGTTGCCCGTTTGAACCGTCAGATAAGCCTCCTGCATGTTTGTGTGCCCCAGACTCTCAAGCTCTCCTCCTCTCCTTTCCCCTCCCCTCCCCTCTGTCTCACCTCCCTCTGTTGGCGACCACTGTAACGCTCTCTGATTTTGGTTGCTATGGTAACATTTATGCAGATACAACATTCAAAACGAATATAAAGTGCATGAGAAGTTTAACTCACCGTAACGCTAAATCAATGGGAGCCCTGAGCTTGTTTCTCTGCAACGAGACGGTCCCAGCTGGGGGGTAATGGGAGACAAAGACACCCCAAGTGTGTTGCTTATGTCCAGTCTGCTCCGTTGTTTTGTTTTGGTGGCTGTCACTGCAGAAAATCCCGCTTCACACAGATATGACGTCGGAAATGGCAACAGGGTTTTCAGTGCTGTGGTGGCGATCTCGGGGTATTCTGCCATGACTTTAATCCAGAAAACCGGCAGTTTTTGTCTCAAACACACTTTTAAGGCTGCCGTCATTTGCGATCTCCAGCAGTTGATCTTCTTCTTGCACAGACATGCTGGATTCACCTGCTTTGTTGACAAATGGGTCGCGGATCCATTCCTTGGCAGTTTGTGGGTCCTTTGAAGTTGGGAAGTAGCGCTGGAACTCTTTTAAAAGCACAGACAGGTGATCGTGCACCAGCTTGGTGAATGAAGGCACAGACTCAGTCTCATGCAAAATCCCTGCTAATGTTTGAGAGCCGGTCGCTGCACATTATGCAGAGCGGGCTTGGTGCGTGGGAATCACCTGTTGCGATAAATCCATATTTCAAGTATGGCTCCTCGTATTGTCTATTAAAAGCTTTCTTTTTGTTGGAAGTCGTAGGCTGTTGTTCTCTGTCTTCACTGTGCCTTTTCCCCTTCACAAAGAAACTTTCCAAAGACGTCTGTTTTTTACTCATTTTGCTAGCTACGTAAAATTTGGGCGCTCAAGTGACCAAGATATAACCGAGAGAATCCGGTCATCTTTCAAAATAAAAAATACTTTTCAAAATAACATTTTGTTCGGGCTCAAATAATAAATAAAACGGAAATAACTAGTTATTTCTTGTGCGGCCCAGTACTAATCGATCCACGGACCGGTACCGGGCCGCGGCCCGGGGGTTGGGGACCACTGCTTTAGTAGACCAAGCTCCTTTTTTCTGTTTTAAGCATGGAATGTGTCTAAATGTGGGTGCAATGGTTGCAGAATGTACACTACCACTACTCCTTGTAAAAGGAGTTAAAGGCCTACTGAAATTATTTTTTTAAATTTAATCGGGGATAGCAGATCCATTCTATGTGTCATACTTGATCATTTCGCGATATTGCCATATTTTTGCTGAAAGGATTTAGTAGAGAACATCGACGATAAAGTTCGCAACTTTTGGTCGCTGATAAAAAAAGCCTTGCCTGTACCGGAAGTAGCGTGACGTGGCAGGTTGAAAGGCTCCTCACATTTCCCCATTGTTTACAATGCAGCGAGAGCGATTCGGACCGAGAAAGCGACGATTACCCCATTAATTTGAGCCAGGATGAAAGATTCGTGGATGAGGAACGTGAGAGTGAAGGACTAGAGTGCAGTGCAGGACGTATCTTTTTTCGCTCCGACCGTAACTTAGGTACAAGCTGGTTCATTGGATTCCACACTTTCTCCTTTTTCTATTGTGGATCACGGATTTGTATTTTAAACCACCTCGGATACTATATCCTCTTGAAAATGAGAGTCGAGAACGCGAAATGGACATTCACAGTGACTTTTATCTCCACAACTACATCGGCGAAGCTCTTTAGCTACGGAGCTAACGTGATAGCATCGTGCTTAAATGCAGATAGAAACAAAATAAATAAACCCCTGACTGGAAGGATAGACAGAAAATCAACAAAACTATTAAACCATGGACATGTAACTACACGGTTAATGCTTTCCAGGCTGGCGAAGCTTAACAATGCTGTTGCTGACGACGCCATTGAAGCTAACTTAGCAACGGGACCTCACAGAGCTATGCTAAAAACATTAGCTATCCACCTACGCCAGCCCTCATCTGCTCATCAACACCCGTGCTCACCTGCGTTCCAGCGATCGACGGAGCGACGAAGGACTTCACCCGATCACAGATACGGTCGGCGGCCCGGAGACGGAGGAAGTCAAGGTGAGGTCGGCGGCTCGCGCGTCTGCTATCCATCTCAAAGTCCTCCTGGTTGTGTTGCTGTAGTCCGCCGCTAATACACCGATCCCACCAACAACTTTCTTCTTTGCAGTCTTCATTGTTCATTAAACAAATTGCAACACAGATGTCCAGAATACTGTGGAATTTTGAGATGAAAACAGAGCTTTTTGTATTGGATTCAGTGGGGTCCGAATACTTCCGTTTCAACGATTGACGTCACGCGCATACGTCATCATACATAGACGTTTTCAACCGGAAGTTTAGCGGGAAATTTAAAATTGCACTTTATAAGTTAACCCGGCCGTATTGGCATGTGTTGCAATGTTAAGATTTCATCATTGATATATAAACTATCAGACTGCGTGGTCGGTAGTAGTGGGTTTCAGTAGGCCTTTAAACACGTATGCTCCAATACACAAATTGATTATACCTCCATAGTAAATACTTGTGTTGTGTGCTAACACAGGCCTGCCTGCATTCCGAAGGCCACATGGATGACGGGCTTACTCTCCAGCGCTGTCAACACGAGGAGTCCCAAGCTGCTCGCAACATCCGCAACACAACGTTTCTCTTCACCAATTTCATCAAGTAATGACTGACAGATGAGGCGGCGACTCACGGCCCACGGGAGACAAAAAGATGTCTCATGGGCTGTCTTCTTGCTTTTCAAAAAAAGGGCTTTGGACAGCACCGCCGCGGGGGAATCCACGGCGGTGGCGGGCTACGTGGAGGAGGTGCTGCAGACGCTGAACGACCTGATCGAGTACTTCAAGCAGCCCGACTCGGAGCTGGAGCACGAGGAGAAGCAGTGTCTGCTCCGCTCACTCATCAAGCGTCAGGACCTCTTCAAAGAGGAGGTGAACGAGGACCCAGCGGCGGTTCTACTTAATTATGCAATGCATCGTGCAACATTAATGTCCCCTCGGGTCACTGCGATTGCGGGGACATACGCACAAGTGGCAACATTAGGCACACCTGCACAATCTAATGAGATCTTCGGAAAAGAGCTGCATCATACATTCATGAAAGACAATGTGTATTTTTATAACTGTATTACAGTCTAGGATGGGTACCGAATATGGTACTTTTATTTACAAATGTAGTCGTATGCCATCCATCCATCCATTTTCTACCGCTTGTCCTTTTTGGGGTTGCGGGGGGTGCTGGTGCCTATCTCAGCTGCATTCGGGCGGAAGGTGGTGTACACCCTGGACAAGTCGCCACCTCATCGCAGGGCCAACACAGATAGACAGACAACATGCACACTCACATTCACACACTAGGGCCAATTTAGTGTTGCCAATCAACCTATCCCCAGGTGCATGTTTTTGGAGGTGGGAGGAAGCCGGAGTACCCGGAGGGAACCCACGCAGTCACGAGGAGAACATGCAAACTCCACACGGAAAGATCCAGAGTGCAGGATTGAACCCAGGACTACCCAGGACCTTCGTATTGTGAGGCACATGCATTAACCCCTGTAGTCGTATGATTATTGTAAAATCCAACTGTACCAACACTTGGCAGGCAAACAAGCATTCAAGAAGCACTGCCTCAAAGTAATTTTGTAATTTCCCTGCAACCAAAGCAAGTACCGTATTTTCCGCACTGTAAGGCGCACCTAAAAACCTCCAATTTTCTCAAAAGCTGACAGTGCGCCTTATAATCCGGTGCGCCTTATATATGGACCAATATTGAGCAACAACAGGTCTCGCAACTACGGGATGCATAACGTAACCCCAGCCTCTACTGTAGCATCTATTCTATGCGCCCATGTGGTGATATCCTTTACACACTGATGTCGATTGTTGATGCAGTACAGCCTGAGGGATCGAAGGTCACGGGCTTAGCTGCTTACGTGCAGTGATTTCTCCAGATTCTCTGAACCCTTTGATGATATTACGGACCGTAGATGGTGAAATCCCTAAATTCCTTGCAATAGCTGGTTGAGAAAGGTTTTTCTTAAACTGTTCAACAATTTGCTCACACATTTGTTGACAAAGTGGTGACCTTCGCCCCATCCTTGTTTGTGAATGACTGAGCATTTCATGGAATCTACTTTTATACATTTATATACACTCCTCTCTGAGCTGCCACCTTACCGTGGTAGAGGAGTTTGCGTGTCCCAATGATCCTAGGAGCTATGTTGTCCGGGGGCTTTATGCCCCCCGGTAGGATCTCCCAAGGCAAACTGGTCCTAGGTGAGGGATCAGACAAAGAGCAGCTCGAAGACCTCAATGAAAGATAAAAACAAGGAACCCAGATATCCCTCGCCCGGACGCGGGTCACCGGGGCCCCCCTCTGGAGCCAGGCCCGGAGGTGGGGCACGATGGCGAGCGCCTGGTGGCCGGGCCTGTCCCAATGGGGCCCGGCTGGGCACAGCCCAAAGAGGCAACGTGGGTCCCCCCTCCAATGGGCTCACCACCCATAGCAGGGGTCATAGAGGTCGGGTGCGAAGTGAGCTGGGCGGAGGCCGAAGGCAGGGCACTTGGCGGTCCGATCCTCGGCTACAGAAGCTAGCTCTTGGGACGTGGAACGTCACCTCGCTGGGGGGGAAGGAGCCTGAGCTAGTGCGCGAGGTGGAGAAGTTACGGCTAGACATAGTCGGACTCACTTCGACGCACAGCAAGGGCTCTGGAACCAGTTCTCTCGAGAGGGGCTGGACTCTCTTCCACTCTGGCGTTGCCGGCAGTGAGAGGCGACGGGCTGGGGTGGCAATTCTTGTTGCCCCCCGGCTCAGAGCCTGCATGTTGGAGTTCAACCCGGTGGACGAGAGGGTAGCTTCCCTCCGCCTTCGGGTGGGGGAACGGGTCCTGACTGTGGTTTGTGCTTACGCGCCAAACCGTAGCTCAGAGTACCCACCCTTTTTGGATTCGCTCGAGGGAGTACTTGAGAGTGCTCCCCCGGGTGATTCCCTCGTTCTACTGGGGGACTTCAACGCTCATGTTGGCAGCGACAGTGAAACCTGGAGAGGCGTGATTGGGAAGAATGGCCGCCCGGATCTGAACCCGAGCGGTGTTTTGTTATTGGACTTTTGTGCCCGTCACAGATTTTCCATAACGAACACCATGTTCAAACATAAGGGTGTCCATATGTGCACTTGGTACCAGGACACCCTAGGCCGCAGTTCCATGATCGACTTTGTAGTTGTGTCGTCGGATTTGCGGCCTCATGTTTTGGACACTCGGGTGAAGAGAGGGGCGGAGCTTTCTACCGATCACCACCTGGTGGTGAGTTGGCTGCGATGGTGGGGGAGGATGCCGGACAGACCTGGCAGGCCCAAACGCATTGTGAGGGTTTGCTGGGAACGTCTGGCAGAGTCTCCTGTCAGAGAGAGTTTCAATTCCCACCTCCGGAAGAACTTTGAACATGTCACGAGGGAGGTGCTGGACATTGAGTTCGAATGGACCATGTTCCGCGCCTCTATTGTCGAGGCGGCTGATTGGAGCTGTGGCCGCAAGGTAATTGGTGCCTGTCGTGGCGGTAATCCTAGAACCCGTTGGTGGACACCGGCGGTGAGGGATGCCGTTAAGCTGAAGAAGGAGTCCTATCGGGTTCTTTTGGCTCATAGGACTCCTGAGGCAGCGGACATGTACCGACAGGCCAAGCGGTGTGCGGCTTCAGCGGTCGCAGAGGCAAAAACTCGGACATGGGAGGAGTTTGGGGAAGCCATGGAAAACGACTTCCGGACGGCTTCGAAGCGATTCTGGACCACAATCCGCCGCCTCAGGAAGGGGAAGCAGTGCACTATCAACACAGTGTATGGTGAGGATGGTGTTCTGCTGACCTCGACTGCGGATGTTGTGGATCGGTGGAGGGAATACTTCGAAGACCTCCTCAATCCCACCAACACGTCTTCCTATGAGGAAGCAGTGCCTGGGGAATCTGTGGTGAGCTCTCCTATTTCTGGGGCTGAGGTTGCTGAGGTAGTTAAAAAGCTCCTCGGTGGCAAGGCCCCGGGGGTGGATGAGATCCGCCCGGAGTTCCTTAAGGCTCTGGATGCTGTCTTGGTTGACAAGACTCTGCAGCATCGCGTGGACATCAGGGGCGGTACCTCTGGATTGGCAGACCGGGGTGGTGGTTCCTCTCTTTAAGAAGGGGAACCGGAGGGTGTGTTCTAACTATCGTGGGATCACACTCCTCAGCCTTCCCGGTAAGGTCTATTCGGGTGTGCTGGAGAGGAGGCTACGCCGGATAGTCGAACCTCGGATTCAGGAGGAACAGTGTGGTTTTCGTCCTGGTCGTGGAACTGTGGACCAGCTCTATACTCTCGGCAGGGTCCTTGAGGGTGCATGGGAGTTTGCCCAACCAGTCTACATGTGTTTTGTGGACTTGGAGAAGGCATTCGACCGTGTCCCTCGGGAAGTCCTGTGGGGAGTGCTCAGAGAGTATGGGGTATCGGACTGTCTGATTGTGGCGGTCCGCTCCCTGTATGATCAGTGCCAGAGTTTGGTCCGCATTGCCGGCAGTAAGTCGGACACGTTTTTAGTGAGGGTTGGACTCTGCCAAGGCTGCCCTTTGTCACCGATTCTGTTCATAACTTTTATGGACAGAATTTCTAGGCGCAGTCAAGGCGTTGAGGGGATCTGGTTTGGTGGCTGCAGGATTAGGTCTCTGCTTTTTGCAGATGATGTGGTCCTGATGGCTTCATCTGGCCAGGATCTTCAGCTCTCGCTGGATCGGTTCGCAGCTGAGTGTGAAGCGACTGGGATGAGAATCAGCACCTCCAAGTCCGAGTCCATGGTTCTCGCCCGGAAAAGGGTGGAGTGCCATCTCCGGGTTGGGGAGGAGACCCTGCCCCAAGTGGAGGAGTTCAAGTACCTTGGAGTCTTGTTCACGAGTGAGGGAAGAGTGGATCGTGAGATCGACAGGCGGATCGGTGCGGCGTCTTCAGTAATGCGGACGCTGTATCGATCCGTTGTGGTGAAGAAGGAGCTGAGCCGGAAGGCAAAGCTCTCAATTTACCGGTCGATCTACGTTCCCATCCTCACCTATGGTCATAAGCTTTGGGTTATGACCGAAAGGACAAGATCACGGGTACAAGCGGCCGAAATGAGTTTCCTCCGCCGGGTGGCGGGGCTCTCCCTTAGAGATAGGGTGAGAAGCTCTGCCATCCGGGGGGAGCTCAAAGTAAAGCCGCTGCTCCTCCACATCGAGAGGAGACAGTTGAGGTGGTTCGGGCATCTGGTCAGGATGCCACCCGAACGCCTCCCTAGGGAGGTGTTTTAGGGCACGTCCGACCGGTAGGAGGCCACGGGGAAGACCCAGGACACGTTGGGAAGACTATGTCTCCCGACTGGCCTGGGAACGCCTCGGGATCCCCCGGGAAGAGCTGGACGAAGTGGCTGGGGAGAGGGAAGTCTGGGTTTCCCTGCTTAGGCTGCTGCCCCCGCGACCCGACCTCGGATAAGCGGAAGAAGATGGATGGAGATGGACTTTTATACACAATCATGGCACCCACCTGTTCCCACTTTGCCTGTTCACCTGTGGGATGTTCCAAATAAGTGTTTGATGAGCATTCCTCAACTTTATCAGTATTTATTGCCACCTTTCCCAACTTCTTTGTCACGTGTTGCTGGCATCAAATTCTAAAGTTAATGATTTGTAAAAAAAAAAATTTTTTATCAGTTTGAACATCAAATATCTTGTCATTGTAGTGCATTCAATTGAATATGGGTTGAAAAGGATTTTCAAATCATTGTATTCCGTTTATATTTACATCTAACACAATTTCCCAACTCATATGGAAACGGGGTTTGTATATGAACAAAGTTTTAGAATAGGCCATTCATTGAAGGTGAGCCTTATAATCCGGTGCGCCTTATAGTGTGGAAAATACGGTATGCCTGAAAAAAACACCGGAACATACTGTACGGATCCACTTTTCAAGATACGCTAGCTCGATGCTTATTGCTTATATTGGCTTTGCCATTGACGTGCTACTGATTAGCATCAGCGATTTTACATGGCGATATCAACACCTCTAAATTTGGCAATGAAAACTCCAACTAAGATGCATGTTACAATCAAACAGCTGGTGTGTGATAAATGCAACACTTACAGTATAAACACTTGTTAGGGCGCAACAAACGACTAGATTTAGCAGACACTATTCCGTGACTAGGCAACACACCGTAGCAGTTGTCCCCTATATAATACTTGCAAATGAGACTCAGAAGTGTGACACGACAACTGGACAGCACAGCTATAATCCACTTTAAGTAAAAAATATATTTATACATTATTAAACAAATGAGGATTTATTAATACATGAAACACACACAGTATGGAAGATTGGTACCGTTGAGTACCCGTATCGATTCCCAGGCACCGGGAATTAGTCCCTTGTCGTTTCAACTGGGAAAGTTACCTATCCCTTCTTATAGGGACCACAATAGTTGAGACATGGCTCACGATGGTAATGCGGACGCTGTATCGATCCGTTGTGGTGAAGAAGGAGCTGAGCCGTAAAGCAAAGCTCTCAATTTACCGGTCGATCTACGTTCCCATCCTCACCTATGGTCATGAGCTTTGGGTTATGACCGAAAGGACAAGATCACGGGTACAAGCGGCCGAAATGAGTTTCCTCCGCCGGGTGGCGGGGCTCTCCCTTAGAGATAGGGTGAGAAGCTCTGCCATCCGGGGGGAGCTCAAAGTAAAGCCGCTGCTCCTCCACATCGAGAGGAGCCAGATGAGGTGGTTCGGGCATCTGGTCAGGATGCCACCCGAACGCCTCCCTAGGGAGGTGTTTAGGGCACGTCCGACCGGTAGGAGGCCACGGGGAAGACCCAGGACACGTTGGGAAGAATATGTCTCTCGGCTGGCCTTTGAACGCCTCGGGATCCCCCGAGAAGAGCTGGACGAAGTGGCTGGGGAGAGGGAAGTCTGGGCTTCCCTGCTTAGGCTGCTGCCCCCGCGACCCGACCTCGGATAAGCGGAAGAAGATGGATGGATGGCTCACGATGGTGCAGTACAGCCTTGCAAAAGACAACTACAATAACAAACACATGAATACCTTACAGTAACAAAAAAACAAAAAATGAGCATCATTATGTTTGTCAAGCAGAATGGGTGACACAGCTCTTGCATTGGGTCCCATTAAATGATGCATGTTTACCTAATTTACTGTCAAATGAATATGTCCCAGCAGTTATTAGTGTTCTTTAATGACCATGGGTTGTCCAAAGTGATAACAAGCAATATGACTTCAGTTATTATTGCACAGTTTAGCTGCAGTG
>NC_084753.1:17338559-17371059 GCF_033978785.1 Entelurus aequoreus | reverse complement strand
TATTTGTTGTAATGGAGGTGACTGTTATTAGCTTAGGGAAGCGGCTCCACACTGTGTATGGATACACACAATTAGCTGCTAACTTGTCGGATGGGGAACTAAAACAAATTATTTATTATAAATATAAATATATATATAAATTAAACATTATTAGCCATAGGGGAATGGCGTTTGTAATCTGCATTGAAAAGCATTAATCGGCAATGGCCATCACTTACTTTTTTGCGAAAATCCGTTATACTGATCATCGCATCCCTGTTTTAAAGCTGTGATATACATGTGTTTGCTATTTTTGATTGTTGTATCTTTGTGTCGTTCAGCTGCATTAATTTGTGGGAACCGGAACAACTGCACCCAGTTTTCTCGGAACTTGGATTGGTTGGTCAGCAAACTGGAAAGACTTGAGTCATCATCCGGTAAACTATTATTTTGTTGCTTTTAAGCTTGTCTATGAAACTTTTGATGGTGCGAAGATATCAATTGATAAGAATTTCTTGTTCAATCTTTATATTTTTAGGCATCCTAGAAGTTCTGCACTGTGTCTTGATTGAAAGCCCAGAGGCTTTGAACATCATCCAGAGAGGACACATTAAGTCCATTATTTCTCTGCTTTATAAACACGGACGCAACCACAAGGTACACACAGTCCAATGATCTTATTTGATTGATCCGAAGCACACACCATGACATGCAACTTGGTCTTTGATTCCTTTCTCTCGCTCGGCTGGGTGGCAACAACAAAACTAAAGCCCCTACAAAGACATTTTAGCTTGAGAAACCATTTATATTGTTTTTTTTTTTTTTTTTTAACATGCCAAGTTTGATAGTTCAAGGACAGCTACGTAAGGATTAACTGCTCACTGTTGTTTTTGTCTGAACTCTTTTTCCTCTCATCTTAAGTTCAGCTGTGCAGCTTTCCTCTGAAGGACAAGATAGAACTTTAGAAACATTACATTTCAATAAAATGCCTGTGGCCTTAAAGGGGAACTGCATTTCTTGGGAATTTTGTCTATCATTCACAAGAACATACATGTTTTTCTTTATTTTTAATGCATTCTAAATCGTAAATAAACATTACCAAAAGTCAGGTAACAGTAGGTCTCATTGGAGTCGCTCTATTTTGCCTTCACAGCGCTCTAAAAAACATCCAAAATCTTCATCATCATTTTATATGTATACGTACACTGTACGTATACATGTAATGTAGTAACACACTTTAATAACATGTAAAATGTATGTATTTTGCCTGTTTTAAGCATGCGACAGCACATTACTTTCACAGGCACATCACAACGTTGGCTTTTCCTTTCAACAACAACAAACCTACTATTCAAGGCAGACTTTGTGAGAGACAACAAAGACGACTTTGGGAAAAATTAACATAAATTTGTATTTTTCAGCCTGATTATAAGGAGGATAAACTGTGTGCTAAACAGATCCAGCTTTAGTGAAACACAAAGCATCATGTAGCAGTATTGCTAAGTGCTGAGCAAAATATACAAACTATGAACATAATAAAACAATTACTTACTGTACAATGTCTGCGCTCACTGGGATGCCGAATGATGGGATGATTATATCTTCCCGTTTAGATGAAGAATTAATCATAATCCTTACGAAGAGTTTAAAATAAAAAGGTTTTTTTTAGTGTTTTTTCGTGTCTTCTCCGGGTCTAAGTGAGATGTCATAGTTGACCAACTCCTCGATTTATATCCACAACCTTCTACTATCCAGGTGAGAGGCATGATTCATCATCTAGAAATAACTTTGACCAGCTCAAAGGAGATGCAACAGCTCACCGGATCAAAATGTAAATATAGCAGCATAAGCCAGTTAGCTCTCTGTGATCGCGGCGTCGCTATAAATAGTTTGTCTGCGTTAGCACTTATAATAACAATATTGTTAATACTATATAGGTTACGGGATGTAAAAGGACCATTGTTGGCTGTTTAGGGGTGTTTTTTTAGAGGGCTTTATGGGCAAAATAGTGCACTCCCTTAGCTGCATTGTTACAACTTAAAATGCATTAAAACATTAAAAAAAGACAAAAACATTCGTCTTCTTGTCTTACATAAGTATTGTGAATGATAGGTAAAAGTCCACAAAAAAAAGTGTAGTTCCTCATTTAATCAAACTAATTTAATTGTAGTAAAAGAGAAACGCTTTTGTTTTTCAGATTCTGGATGTACTTTGTTCCCTCTGCGTCTGTAATGGCGTGGCTGTGAGAGCCAATCAGAATTTGATCTGTGACAACCTGCTTCCCAAAAGGGACCTCCTCCTTCAGACCCGACTGGTCAATGACGTTCAGAGGTACGACGTTTCTGCCTTACAGTATATCCCGTGTAAATTTGCATTTATAACACATCCACGTTTTAATCCGCATCCAATCTGTTTTCATTCCCAGCATGAGGCCGAACATCTTCCTAGGAGTGGCTGAAGGCTCGGCGCAGTATAAAAAGTGGTATTTTGAGCTGGTGATCGATCAGGTGGACCACTTTGTAACCGGCGAGCCCACCCACCTGAGGGTGGGCTGGGCTAACACCAGAGGATACGCGCCCTATCCCGGCGGAGGAGAGGGATGGGGCGGCAACGGCGTCGGGGATGACCTCTACTCTTACAGCTTTGATGGACTTCACCTCTGGTCAGGTGGGCTTTTTAAAAAAAAAATTACAACCACTTGTAGGCCGGATGCATGTATTGGTTTAGTCACATGTTTACATTACAGATAAAAGCATATCAATAGTATTCAAAACAAACTTGGGCTGTCTTCAAACAAGGATGTTAATAATTGAATCTGATTCGTTAGTTTGCTCAAAGTTGACGATCACTTCTCCATTAATGAGCAACTTTCAGTAGAAGTATGTTAGGCAACGTTCCTTATTTGAATTATGTTTGGTGGGTCGTATTTGGCACCCAGGAGCCTATTTTAGACCACTTGTTATGGAATATGATTTTTTTATTAGCCATCATAAAGCGATTTAATCATTTATCTTATCTTTATCATTTAAAACAGTTATGGCTGTCATTAACAAATACGATCAATCACAAAAATGTGCATTAATGCTGTATGAAGCAGATTAATCAGGCCATTTATTTTGACTTCCTTTACTTTAACCGTAGATAGGATTGTCCCCATACCAATATTTTGGTACCGCTACCTAAATGCATTTTGACACTTTTCAAAATAAAGGGGACCACAAAAAATTTCATTTTTGGCCTCATTGTTGCGATACAGAAGAAATATAAAGAACATTTTAAAAAGATTAAAATTAAAATTAAAAGGCATGTAACACATTTTGCTTTTTCTGTTGAACTCAAAAGAATTTACAATTGTATATATTACATATCGTCTGCCAAAATCTAGAATTAGGTTAGAATATAATAGAAAGCTTCACTCGCATATAAATGCTTCATGATTTATGGTTGCCAGTGCTGTAAGTAAAATATGATCATTACTAAATACTAAAAACAATAGTATGGCCAAAACTAAACAGCTAAAACATGTGGCAGGTAAAACACACATTGTTAAAGACGAAACACAAATTTGTTACACAATTCAGTCATTTCACTTGCATTAGTTTGCGCTACGTGGGCGGTTTTGACTCAACTAATATTTGGCATCAAGCGAAAGAGCTGTGTGCGTGTTTATGTATCTGAATGGGCACAAGAGAGGATCTGAAACTCATTTTGCAGGTCTGGATGATTGTTATTTACATGTTTACCCAAGTTTTAAGCGCAGGTGGTGATACTGTCCTTCCACCGTTGGCGAGGCATGTATTAAAGCACAGCTTGCAAGGCAGTATGTAGTATCATTTTTAATTCATTAGTACCGTGGTACTTCATTAGTACCGGTATACCATACAAACCTAGTAAATAGTTGCCTGAGAGGCGGCATGGGTTGTGATCAGGTCAATGCATACGTCAGTGCAAAGATGAGTGAGACTCACACTGGTATGCTTGCTGAAAAAATGCTTTAAAATTCACCTGCACGGGACTTTAAATAATACTTTTACGAATGTTTAATCAAATAAATGATGTGCATAACATTCAAGTAAAATATGTTAAAAAAAATGTTGCTGTATGACATTCTGACGTTGCATTTGTGTCAAAATACTGGAGTCTTTTTAAGTTGATATAAATGGTAGAAGCAAGTCATTTACTGCGATTCATCTTGATTATACTATACTGTGTGATTATACTAATTAAGACAATTAATCGTTTTTACAGCACAAGTTTTTTTAATCATTGTTACTGTAGGTAAGGGATTTATATGGCCCCATTCCTGGGTGGATCTTGCTTGAAAGGGGGGATTAAAAACCTCTAAAGGCTTAGTGGCCACATGCGTGGACAGCACCTTTTAGCTCTGATTTCCAAAATTGTGAACACTACTGAATTGGGGTCTTATGGCCGCTTATGTGGACACTTATACTGCCATCTGGTGGTGTCAGAAGAGTATAACATACAATGGAATTTGGAAAAAAAAAGTGTAAAAACAAGAATTAGCATGTCACTAAACATAAAGTACACGTTTGTTACTTATGGACTAAAAGTACATCATATCAAAAGACGATTCTTAGTTTTTATTCTAATTAGGGTCCAATAAGCCCAAATAGCAAAGAGAAATACAAAAAGCATGTAAACAAACAGCTTGGGCCTTAAGAGGTTAAACATTTTGCAATGCAGTCTGCTGAAAATGATAGAAAGTGCCACCCTACCTATCAACTGACGCTTTGGTCTAAATTGGAATTGACACAAAACACATTTTAAGATATTCACCACTCTCCTGCCATCTGGCTGCTGAAGTGGAAAGTGCACCCACCCAATTTGTCACTTTTTATGTGTTAGGTAAACCATGACGAATGGGACCATATGAATCCCGTTCCTACTGTAAGTAAATTTGGATGTTCCAATTAAGTTTTTATGCTGCTGATTCCGATACCAATACAGATCAATCTAAACCACCCTACTATCGCTCATATACTGATACTAACCTTGGTATCGACTTCTTTTACAAATCTGCTGACAAGAAATCGCTTATAAATTGCAGACACAGAACTAATAAAGGATGATCGGTTGGTTGTTTTTAGAGTTTTAATTTTAACAATCATGAAATAATTTTTCAGGATTGTTAAAAAAATTTTTTTTCGAATGAATCACTATTCTTATTTGTAAGGATATTTTATCGATTCAAAAAAATCAATTAAAAAAATAAACAATGTTTTTTTATTTTTTTATTCAATCTGTCATGTCCAGCCACTCAGGTAAATCATATTGTTGAAGTAGATGCCCATATCAAGTATTGGATACTTCTTCTGTTGCCTTATTTGTATTTGACTTTATTAAATATTTGGGTAGAATATTATTAAGCAAAACCAGTTTTATTTTTAATAATATATACATTTATCACAGCTGGTAATTTATTTTATAGAGGAATGTAGGTAATCATAGAACTGGCACCCAATGTTATTAAAAACTACTGATTTTATATTGAGAATTGATTCCGAATCGAATCATTACCCACCAGAATCGAATAAGTCAAATGGTGCCTAAAGATTTACAGCTATTACAGTAGTTGCACAGACTATAATTGGGAATCCTTTTTTTAGTTTCTTGTTTTCAAGGTCAGAGTTAAATCTCTCCCCTGTAAAGAAAAAAAAAAAGTCTTGAGGGATCCATCACCCTTTGCTCATGAGCATTTCACGCTTCCCTCTTGTTCCCCTTCACCCTGACCTACATTTGCAATGACGGTCTCCGTTTCTCCTCCTCTGTCTGTGCCTATACCTCCTGCTGCCGTCGTCCAGGTCGCATCCCCAGAGTCGTGTCCTCCATCAACCAGCACCTGCTGACCTCAGACGACGTCGTGAGCTGCTGTCTGGATTTGGGCTCCCCCAGCATGTCCTTCAGGATCAACGGACAACCTGTTCAGGGCATGTTTGAGGACTTCAACACGGATGGATTCTTCTTTCCGGTCGTCAGCTTCTCTGCTGGCGTCAAGTAAGTTGAAGTGGAACATACTCCTCATTCGGGTGTGATTACGTAATGGCAGATGTTGTTATTTGCCTGAGTTGTTGCAGGTCCTAAACATTTTAGCGGAGACAAAAACGCCCGTTTTAAAATGTCTTGCGTCATGTCATGGCAGTGTTATGTAACCTCTGTTTATCAGAGTGCGCTTCCTGTTGGGTGGACGCCATGGAGATTTCAAGTTCCTGCCCCCCGCGGGGTACTCTCCGTGCTACGAGGCTCTGCTGCCTAAGGAGAAGATGTACGTGGAGCCTGTGAAGGACTACAAGAGGGACCACGAAGGGGTCCGAGACCTGTTGGGAATGCCCCAGTTCCTCTCCCAGGCCTCCTTCATACCCAGCCCTGTTGACACCAGCCAGGTCAGGAGGATTCCATGCTGTTAATGTATTTAGTCCAATGGGCGCTTCTTCAAGTTCTAATATTCGTGTATATTAGTATGGTACAGTGGACCCTCAATTTAGGGAATTAATTGGTTCTTGAATGGGTTTTTTAAATTCAAGATTCAATTCAAGATTCAAGATGCTTTATTATTGTCCATTCTTTAACATGTAGAAGACACACAAGAACTGAAATTACATTTTCGGCACAGTCCCACTAAGAGCAGACATACGTTACAAGGGGGACAAGACGGGACCGCCAACGGATCAGCCACTTACGGCGCTCCTTAAAAAAGGTGGGAAAGGGGGAAGAGTAAAAAAAGTATCAGTCTAAGGCTGGACCCTTGGGAGGGGTCCAGACTGAGTCCAAGGAAAAAACCTCACATAGCATAGCACACATAAACATGATACATGTAATCGCAACAGAGGGGGGGGGGTTTGGGGGCCTGGAGGCTGGCTGCCGCTATAAAGCTCTACTCAGCCGTCCACAACCCCGAAGAGGAATTAAGCAGTGGTGAAGGCGTTGATTGGGGGAGGGGCGGGTGCGTGCATGTATGCCCAATTAACTTGGGTGAGATGTTGAAATGTTTTTGTGGACTGGGGCCGATCTCAAAGTTCGACACCAGGTGTTATTGAAAAAAAGAAGGTCAAAAGCGTCCATCGTTGAATAATAATAATAATAAATCGGTAAGTTTGTATAGTGAAACAAGTTTCTCCAGCCTCAACAGAAGTGCCTATTTTAGTAACGGTTTGTACACTTTGAACACAATATAAAGTTCTATACAGTACTGTATATCTAAAACTAACATAATGGTGCGAAGGATCAACTTTCTCTTTATTACAACAGCAAAACAACAACAAGCTGCTGTCCTCTACAGTGCTCTGCTAAAAAGCGCACACGAGAATGTTTTGTACAGCCGAAAACAACACAAGCAGAGGGCATTTATTCTTTGAGAAAGGCTAAATGGTGCCTAGTACCCATTGAAAAAGGAGCGAGCTTGACCACCACGCAAATGTAATGGGCGGCACGTGAGCCGGACGTGACGTCTGTAAAATTCAAGCAAAATACATTAGTATATACATTAGTCATTATTATTAGTATTCCAAATGAATACTAGTATATACATTAGTCATTAGTATATACATAAGTTTGCAATAATAAAACTAGTATATACCGGTACATTAGTCATTAGTATATACATAAGTTTGCAATAATAAAACTAGTATATACCGGTACATTAGTCATTAGTATATACATAAGTGGCGTGGCAAAGTTGGGAGAGTGGCCATGCCAGCAATCTGAGGGTTACTGGTTCAATCCCCACCTTCTACCAACCTAGTCACATCCGTTGTGTCCTTGAGCAAGACACTTCACCCTTGCTCCTGATGGGCCTGGTTAGCGCCGTGCATGGCAGCTCCCGCCATCAGTGTGTGAATGTGTGTGTGTGTGAACGGGTGAATGTGGAAAATAGTGTCAAAGCGCTTTGAGTTCCTTAAAAAGGTAGAAAAGCGCTATACAAGTAAGACCCATTTATTCCAAATTAAAACTAGTATTTACATTAGCCATCAGTATTAGAATTTCTAAATAATACTAGTATATACATTCATCATTAGTATATATACTAATGACGAATGTATATACTAATATTAATATATAGTCATTAGTATATACAGTATACTAATGATGAATGTATATACTATTATTAATATATAGTCATTAGTATATATACTAATGACTAATGTATATACTAGTATTAATATGTCATAATAATGTATATATACATTAGTATTTCATATTAACACTAGTATATACAGTACATTAGCGCACCATATTAATACTAGTATATTCATTAGTATATACATTAGTATGCCATATTAATACTAGTATATACATTAGTCATTAGTATATACATTAGTATGCCATATTAATACTAGTATATACATTAGTCATTAGTATATACATTAGTATGCCATGTTAATACTAGTATATACATTAGTCATTAGTATATACATTAGTATGCCATGTTAATACTAGTATATACATTAGTCATTAGTATACACATTAGTATGCCATAGTAACATGAGTATAAAAATGGGACCCATTACCTCCCTGCTTGGCACTCAGCATAAACAGGGTTGGAATTGGGGGTTAAATCACCAAAAATTATTCCCGGGCGCGGCAACCGCTGCTGCTCACTGCTCCCCTCACCTCCCAGGGGGTGAACAAGGGGATGGGTCAAATGTAGGGTACAAATTTCACCACACCTAGTGTGTGTGTGACGGTCATTGGTACTTTAACTTTAATATACATTAATATTTCATATGAATACTAGTATATACATTAGGCATTAGTATATACATTAGTATGCCATGTTAATACTAGTACATGCATTAGTCATTAGTATAAACATTACATGCCATATTAATACTAGTATGTTCATTAGTATATACATTAGTATTCCATGTTAATACTACTATATACATTAATATGTCATGTTAATACTAGTATATATAGTACATTCGTCTTTAGTATATACATTAATATGTCATGTTAATACTAGTATATATAGTACATTCGTCTTTAGTATATACATTAACATTCCATATTAATTAGAAATGTTACTCTTACAACAACTCACCAATTTAATTCCAATTCTTGGGGTGACGATTCGTTTCAAAATCGATTCTCAAATCAAACCTATTCTCGCAATATATGATTTGGTACATACATTATATTAAAAACCTTGTCAAAACAGGCTACAGGTAAAAAAAACAACTAATATTTGATTTTTTTTTCATTGATTAACATAATAATTTACTTGTTTGCTGCAAAAAGACAAACATGGGGACAATAGACCTGTCCATGAAACAGTTGTTTTATTAATGACAACGATTTAGATGATTGAATACATTCATCCTTATTATGTATGTTCATCATATATGCAGTGTTTCTTACAAGATTGCAAACTGTGGGAGTGCAAATGGTGTAATCACCTAATTTGCATAATTTTTAATGCAACTTCTGAAAAAAATTATTGTTCTGAAAAAAACTTTTGACCTTTATGTTTATAGACGAGTATACAGTAATTTAGCCCTACAAATAAAACCTGATCTATATTTAAACCAGACTTGGATCCAGAAGAGGGGTCTGTTTAGTCAGTGAGAAAATATGAACCTGTCGTTAAAAAGAAAAAGAAAAATTACAAAAAATGTTCTTCCTGCTGACCCATCTTTTTCCTTCTACACGTGCAGATTGTTCTTCCGCCTTACATGGACAACATACGGGACAAGCTGGCAGAAAACATCCACGAACTGTGGGGGATGAACAAGATTGAGTTGGGATGGACGTACGGCAAGGTACACATATCGTGCATTGGCACATTTGATACACAAATGCAGCAGAACTTTTAAACATGACCTATACTTAACCGTCAAGGCACGTTTAATTACTCTCTAAGCCCATATGACATCCTTCTGCCTTGCTTTCAGGTCCGGGATGATAACAAGAGGCAACACCCGTGCCTTGTGGATTTTACCAAGCTGCCTGAAACAGAAAGGAACTACAACGTGCAGATGTCCTGCGAAACACTTAAGTACGACGCTTTACTAGAGTGAATGACGGTCTCTGCAGAATCCTATGTAAGAGCAGATTTAGGCATAGATAAAATTGTATTGACTTACCGGTTCATCTCCTGAGTAAATTCCAGTATTGATCTGGACAAAATCTTGGCTCCTGTTACAATATATACATTTGGTTTGGCTCATAAAAGTGGACTTCATGTTTAGGTGAGCTCACAAAAATGTTCAGTTACCTCCCAATGTGCTCTTGAACATCACATAAAAACTATTGTATATGCATGCTCATGATCTGTAGTTGAGATTACATTGATTCCAATGATTCGCTTTTTTTCTCAGGACCCTAATGGCTCTTGGCTGCCATGTCGCCCAGGTCAATGTTCATGCAGAGGATGATCTGAAGAAAATCAAACTTCCCAAAGAGTATGCTGCCGTTTGTTGGCACTTCAGTGTATTCATGTGTGGGATACAGTGGAACCTCGATTTATAAACTTTTTTGGTTCTTGAACATGGTTCGTTAATCGAAAAGTCTGTATAATGAAACAGAGTTTCTAATAAGAAACAATGTAAACATGAATAATTGGATCTAGCCTCTGCAAAAGTCTCTACTTTAGTAAAAAAAAAAAAAGAAGCACACTTTGAAGACACTAATGTACCATATTGAGCGCATATATAAGCCGCACCCCCAAAATCTTTGAAAGAAAAATATTTTCCATACATTGTGAAATTTTGTAATTGTTTATCTGCATACCTTATTAGTTTCCAGACAGTGTCTGTAACACGACAGTAAAACGGCTGATCAAACAAAACAGAAGTCATTGTCATGGACCCACCCACTGGCTGCGGAAGCTAGCTCTCCAATCAGCTAAACAGATTCAATAAGCCCACGGTGACGTTTTGGTGTATTTACTGAGGAATTTGTGAAACTGAAACAACACAAAAATAATGCCATTGTAAGTTGATAATACCAACAGAAACTCGTAAACGTGTTAGCATATTAGTTAATGCTAATAACGCTAGCTTGATTACATTACGATAGCACGTTCAAATATGGATGAAAAACACTCCTACAGACATCACACATGGGTTGGTTTAGTAAGTAAGAATTGTTTTAGTTATATTGTAAAACTACAAACATTGCTTGGAGTGATGAATGAAGAATCCATACGAGTGGAAAAACGCTATGGACTATTAGACGACGGAACGACACTTCCAATTCAAAGCTTTAAACAGTAGGAATTCACATTCACCTAGAAACACCTGCAGTGAGTTAAGTTAAAGTTAAAGTACCAATGATTGTCACACACACACTAAGTGTGGTGAAATGTGTCCTCTGCATTTGACCCATCCCCTTGTTCACCCCCTTAGAGGTGAGGGGAGCAGTGGGCAGCAGCGGTGCCGCGCCCGGGAATCACTTTGGTGATTTAACCCCCAATTCCAACCCTTGATGCTGAGTGCCAAGCAGGGAGGTAATGGGTCCCATTTTTTTTATAGTCTTTGGTATGACTCGGCCGGGGTTTGAACTCACAACCTACCGATCTCAGGGCGGACACTCTAACCACTAGGCCACTGAGTAGGTTCAAGGTAGTTCCCTGACCGGGAATCGAACCCGGGCCGCGGCGGTGAGAGCGCCGAATCCTAACGACTAGACCACCAGAGTGAACTCGTCCAAACAATGGCGCCAAAGCACTAACAATAATACACCATTTAAGTGTCTTTGCATGTGTTTAATGAAAACTATTTGCATTCTGGCCATCAACAAAGAAAAATCCATAAATTGTTTTATAAGCCGCAGGGTTCAAAGCGTAGGAAAAAAGTAATGGCTTATAGTCCGTAATTTACTGTATATCAAACAAACATAACAAAGGGGGTAATAGATTAACAATCACCTTATCCAAATAACAAAACAACAAGGCAAGTGAAACTGTCAAGACTAACACATATAAATCTCTTTGGTGCTCTCGAAAAACGTCAACATCCATTTTGCTACAATATTAGTAAAAAAAGGAAAAACTTCTTTACCTTGCTGCCAGCGAAATGTTTATGGCATGCACTTGAAAAGAGGCTTGATGCTCAGAAGGGAGTGGAGACTGAGAGAGGAAGGGGCGAGGAGGAGAGGCAGTGAGTTACTGCGCCGAAGAAGAGTCCTCTTCTTCCGGGGTTCCCTCTCCTCTCTACAATTCCCTCCATCTTTCCAGGCTGGTTTGATG
The DNA here is from genome assembly GCF_033978785.1 of Entelurus aequoreus. Classification (NCBI taxonomy): domain Eukaryota; kingdom Metazoa; phylum Chordata; class Actinopteri; order Syngnathiformes; family Syngnathidae; genus Entelurus; species Entelurus aequoreus. The sequence continues at coordinate 17,358,875 of NC_084753.1, read as the reverse complement.
GATTTTTTGGACCCAAATTTAGCAAAAAAAATAGACAAAACTTGGTGAGTGACGAGAAAAGAAACACACTCTGAAACACTGAGAAGTGGCGACCAAGTAATGGTCTGCGTAATTAGGATGTGACGTAAGGGGGCTCCGCCTCTCCCAAAAGGCCGCGCCCCGTGTGTACTGTACAGCACAGGAAATGATGTCCCCAAAATGGCCGTGCCCTAAGATTTCCAGCGGCACACAAAATAAATTAAACGTTCTTACACAGAGACATGGTTCACACTATCTAAAAGTTTGTAAGCTGAAAAGTTTACCGTTAAATATAGTCGTCCCTCGTGCTTGAAATATTGCGGTTTAACCACATTGGATTTGCATATTTTTTTAAGCCTATAGTACTAAATAGTTGCCTTAAATTAAACATACAAATATCAATCCCACAGAATTATTGGCCATCAGATAAGACCACCAATCAGAGCATTCTGTTCAGTATCGTGGCCACTGATTGGCTCAGCTTCAGGCAGCTTTACTATATTGGATTAAAAGAGTGCAAAGACGGCTTAAGTGTGTTATATCATTCCTAAAAGGTCCATCATAATGTTGAAAAATTAATTTAAAAGGTAGTAAACAAGGTTTGTTTAGCTGATTTAGCTATGAAAATATTTGATTTATAATTTATTCCTACTTCGGGGAAATGTATTTGTCTCGATCATGTCCTGTACCAATTAACAGCAATGAACGAGGGATTACTGTATATATGATATGAACTAAAGTTTGAACTTCAAAATCCTGTCCATGGTACACTAGCTTGTAATACAGGTAATGGAATATTCGCTCTGCCACTATGTTGCTCTATGATAATGAAGAGACCAGCCTGGACGCCTAATGTTGAGTTGAGTTGAGTTTGAGTTTGAGTTTGAGTTTATTTCAAACATGCAAGCATGATACATCACAATTTCCAGTTTCTCTTTTCTACATGTTCGAAAAGGAGTAGTGAACAAACAAAACATGATGTATGCTATAAGTTTATTTATATGCTATATATAAACTTTGATTGATTGATTGATGTACTACCTAATTTTTAAAGGTAGTCAGTGTGTTTCTATAATTATGTGTTTTATTATTATTTCATAATGTTTTGACTGCAGCTACATGATGTCCAATGGATATAAACCTGCGCCTCTGGATCTTTCTGATGTGAAACTGACCGCAGGTCTGGAGGTTCTAGTTGATAAACTGGCAGAAAATGCCCACAACATGTGGGCCAAAGACAGAATTAAACAAGGATGGACCTATGGAATCCAGCAGGTACTTTCTCCATTCAACAGGCAAGAATAGTTAAGAGCATTTGCTCGTCAGTCGGACACCATTTTTTTTGTTTGTGCCAGGATTTAAAGAGCCGACGTAATCCTCGCCTCGTGCCGTATGCGTTACTTGATGAGCGCACTAAGAAGTCTAACAGGGACAGTCTGAGAGAGGCCATCAGGACAACGGTTGGCTATGGATATGACATCAACCCTCCAGACCAAGAGGGTAAGAGACGCAACCATGCTTATATAACAATGTTATAACATTCAAAAATGTGAAACATTCATGAAAACATACAGTATTTGCAGGCTATTCAATGCCTTTTAATGCTACAAATAGTGCCGTAACCTCAGCAGACTGAAGAAGAGATGTCGTAACTTGAGAAAAATAAAAAAAAACATTATTTAAATATTCTAAAACAGGGCTATTCAACTGGCAACCCGGGCACCAAATCCGGCCCACAAATGACACCGTGGCTCAGTTCAAAACTTGGGAGACAAATATTTTTGCAACAAATTCCTAACAACTTCATAGTGCTGCTGTTGTATAGAGGAACTTGGACCACTGTAAACACATTGTCAGATCCTTGCAATGAATGTTTTTACCTTGCAAGTAAACCTCGAACAGTGGGGTCTAAACTTGTGATTTACATAACTGGGGCGTTCCTCAAGGCTCCCCTTTAAGTCCTCTCCTTTTTAACAGTTACTCATTTTTTCGGAATGTGATTTATGGAACCAAGGTGTTGCTGTAGCTAGTTTACTTCAGATGCAGCAAGTTGTTATTTAACTTATTTAATTATACTAGTGGTGTTCCCCAAGGTTCTTTTTGGGGTCCTCTCGTTTTCCTCATTTGTGCTATTTAACTAGTGGCCTGAGAGTTGAGTTTAAAAAAAATAAAAATCCTAGAGGGCTCGTCGTAGAGATGATCTTCGATTTTTATAGCAGAAGGTCCTTAAAAACAGCAAAATGCTCCTGTAACACTGACAAAATAAATAGACCATAATCAAATGTCTACTCTAGAGGACACTGGTTCTTCAAGCTATACAAATTAAGACCCCCACTTCTTATTTTTTGAAAATGTGGCCCCCAAAGCAATTTAGTTGAATAGCCCTGTTTGAAGAAAACTTCGGCCATATTAATGACATTAAAAGTCCAGAAAATAGGCAAAATCAGTTTGCTATGCTGACGGATACCTACAAACTTAATTGGTACTTGAACAGGTTTTATAATTATAAAAGTTTGTATAGTGAAGCAAATTTCTAAAGTTCCTATTTTAGTGAAGGTTTGTACGGTACACTTTGAACCCGATATAAAGTGCTGTACAGTACTGTATATCAAACAAGCATAACAAGGAGGTGATTGATCAACTTCCTCTTTATTAACAAGCCAAAACAACAAGCTGAACTGTCCTGTATGCACTGCTCTACTACCACGCACACACACACAGGAGTCCCTTTGGTGCCCTCACAAAAGATCAGAAATCACAAAAAGACTTAACTTTAAAGGGAAACTGCACTTATTTTGGAATTTTGCGTATCAATCACAATCATTATGATGATAGATGTATTTTTTTTTAAATGCATTCTAACTCGTAAATAAATCTGCTTACAGCAGAGCCAATGGGAGGTCCTCTGTTCCACCCATAAAACCCAATAAGTAACCATCCAAAAAACGCCTACAGTTCTCCATTTACATTTTGTGACTTGAAAATATTCTATATTATATATTAGTGATATTGTTAATACAAGCGGTAACGCACACAAACTATTTATAGCGACGCCGTGATCACTGGCTTGTATGGCTTTGTTGACATGATCGACTAATTAGCGCTTCCTTGCTTGTCAAACTTGATTACCGTATTTTTCGGACTATAAATCGCAGTTTTTTTCATAGTTTGGCCGGGGGTGCGACTTATACACAGGAGCGACTTATGTGTGAAATTATTAACACATTACCGTAAAATATCAAATAATATTATTTAGCTCATTCACGTAAGAGACTAGACGTATAAGATTTCTTCGGATTTAGCGATTAAGAATGACAGATTGTTTGGTAAACGTATAGCATGTTCTATATGTTATAGTTATTTGAATGACTCTTACCATAATATGTTACGTTAACATACCAGGCACGTTCTCAGTTGGTTATTTATGCGTCATATAACGTACACTTATTCAGCCTGTTGTTCACTATTCTTTATTTATTTTAAATTGCCTTTCAAATGTCTATTCTTGGTGTTGGGTTTTATCAAATAAATTTCCCCAAAAAATGCGACTTATACTCCAGTGCAACTTATATATGTTTTTTCCCTTCTTTACTATGCATTTTCAGCCGGTGCGACTTATACTCCAGAGCGACTTATAGTCCGAAAAATACGGTATATATCATAAATAATGCCTTTCACCTGGATAATTGAAGGACGAGGACGTATTCCGACAAGTTGGTACACTTTGACAGCCAATTTAGACCCAAGAATGCCGAGAACGACCCAAAAAGACGCCTGGTTCTCCCCCTTTTCTTCGCGAGGATAATGAGTCATTCTTCGTCTAATTGGGAATAAATGAACATCCGGGCAGTCGACATCCTAATGATAGCAGACATTGTACAGTAAGTGATGTTTTATTATGTTTGTTGGCTCTCATGAAGTCGTGATGTGTTATTTAAATTAATGTGTCGTGTTTGCCTAAAATTCCCAACGTATGTAAATATTAAATGTTGTTATAAATCTGCACGTTTCTACATTACATACAGTATATACTTAAATCATGGACCTTTGTATATAAAACCTTAATGGAGGTGTTTGGATATTTTTAAGGGACTTTATAGGCAGAATAGAGAGGCTCCCAAAGACTCCATTGTAAGCAGACTTTTCATCGCATTTATTTAATATTTAGAATGCTTTAAAAAAATACATTCCTAATGATTGTGATAGGCAAAAATTCAAAAAATAGTGTCGTTCCCCTTTAACAGCCATATTGCAACAACAGTAAATATTTAAAAAAGTAAAATTAGCTTACATTAACATCAGCAAAGGAGGAGCTGACAGAGTAGGAGAGGGGAGGGGGAAGAAGGAGGGGCCAGGTGTGCGTGAAGAGGCGCCACTGAACAAGAGGCAGCTCTTCTCCTCCGCTGTGAAATAAGTCTGCTTTGGCATATTTTCCAGAAAAGTTCAATCTTATCACAATAAAACTTGCTGTGCTTTGTCAATTCTTCCATACTTGTGAGTGCCATTAATGTACAACTTGCAAATATTCTTTTTTTTTTTTCTTTTTTTTTTAACTCCACAGCGATTTCCTCTTTTTTTCCCCACACTGGTCTGTCGTCTTTTTGGGACTCATAATTGAGTTAGCAAAATGGACAAAACTTGTAAAAAGGCTAAAGAACACAGAAAAGGCACACACAATGAAGCACTGAGAAGTGACCATCACGGCACAAAATGGATAAATGAAGCGTTCGTAAACAGAAACATGGTTTGTACACAGAGGTATAGTTGTCTGGATCTACAGTAAAAGTCCATAAACTGAAAAGAGGGGTTTGTATATTTAGGTTCTACTGTATCTAAAATAAGTAAACAGTGATACAAAACGCAACAATGTGAACAGATGCACTTTCAATGATCTAAAAGCCAAAAGACACATTTATATATTACATCTTATACATTTTAAACATTTTACGTTTCTACTCTGAGCAGCTTGAGGATATTTTCTGGAATGTTTATGTACACATAATAATATAAAATCTCATATTATACCACATGGAAAGAAAATAAGGTGATTGATGCTGTGCGGCATTCTCCCCCACGACTTAACTTTGTCACTGCTTGCCTTCATCCAAGATGCACAATCTGAGCAGAGTAACCCTTAAATGTGGGTGTTCCCTGTCAAATCTGGCCTTCCGCATATTCTCCCATCAACTTAAGTACTTTTGCTCTTAGCGCCTCTGAGGGTGCAATAAGTCCAGCGCCTCTGGAAGGTGAAACATTATTTTGCACTTGAAGTTTGGATGCAGTGTACACCACACAAGATATGTTCAAAGGTATGTATTCTAATCACTTCAATTGAGACACCTGCAAACATCCATTGAAACGAGGATAAAAGGACCATAATGCCGCTCTGTATTAACCATCAAAACTCAAAATGTACATCGCATCCATCCCCGTGTTTGGACATCCTTGTACTAAACCGTGATCATTGAACTCTTTCATTGTGACTCTTTAATAGAAAATACTTGCATAATGTAGCATCTAAAAGTTGATTTAATTGATTTTTTTGGACAGTTAATATCAATCAATTGTCGCCCTCAAACTTGCGCGCACATACACCCTCACACACAAACAGCTGTCCCCGGAAACCCCTTACATCCCAGCTTCACGAACATTTGTACTAAGAACTGTTAACATTCCAAATAACATCAGAGCGGTTATAACAACAACCATATCTGAGTTATTGTGTAAAAATATGGGGAAACAACTAAAAATGTGCGCTTCATTCACTAACAGTGTTACAAAAAAGATCAATTAGAATAATACATAATGTTGGATATAGAGAACATACAAACCCTTTATTTATTGAATTAAAAATATTGCAAACTGCTAAAATTATGCACAAAGCAAACTATAACCTCCTACCCAAGAATGTACAACAATCCTTATCAAATGAGAAATATAACCTCAGAGAAAAATCTAATTTAGACACTTGTATGCACGTACAACACTTAAGACCTTTAGCTTATCCGTATGTGGAATGGATTACACAAGGAAATCAAACAAAACACCAATATAATTCAGTTTAAGAGACTGTTTAAACTACAACTGTTCACAAAGTACAAAGAACCTTTTTTTTTTTTTTTATGAGATCATCTTATTCATCTCCTAGGTTAGGGGTCGGCGACCCGCGGCTATAGAGCCGCATGCGGCTCTTTGATCATTCTGATGCGGCTCAGCTGCATACTTGCTGACCCTCCCGATTTTTCCGGGAGATTTCCGAATTTCAGTGCTTCTCCCAAAAATCTCCCGGGGCACCCATTCTCCGATTTTCACCCGGGCAACAATATTGAGGGCGTGCCGTGATGGCACTTCCTTTAGCGTCCGCTTATTTACTACACTATCTGCGTGCCGGCCCAGTCACATGTTGTATGCGGGCTCTGCCCTACACACGTAAGTGACTGCAAGGCATACTTAGTCAACATCCATACAGGTCACACTGAGGGTGGACGTATAAAACAACTTTAACACTGTTACTAATATGCGCCACACTGTCAACCCACACCAAACAAGAATGACAGACACATTTCGGGAGAACATCTACACCGTAACACAACATAAACACAACAGAACAAATACCCAGAATCCCATGCATCCCTAAGTCTTCCGGGCTACATTATACACCCCTGCTACCACCAAACCCCGCCCTCCCAACCCCGCCCACCTCAACCGACGCACGGAGGGGCGTGGGGTGTTGATGTGTGGGGGTGCAGGATTGGGAGGGCGGGGTTTGGTGGTAGCGGGGGGGGTGTCTGCGGAAGCCTCATACAACATGTAACTGGGCTGGCACGCTGTTAATACAGGCTGTAGAGGGCTCTAAAGAAAGTGCCATCACGGCACGCCCTTATTATTGTTGTTTGGGTCAAAATCAGCAGACGTCCGATAGAATAGTTGCTCTGAATTTCGGGAATCTCCCGAGAAAATCGGGAGGGTTGGCAAGTATGATGCGGTCAAGCGCCATTCATATAAAACTTGCGGGCCGCACTAACACTAAATTTTCATATTAAGGTGCGGGCCGCAAAATAACGTCTCGAGGGCCGCGTGTCTGGTTTATACATAGCACAAAGAAAAAAAAAACTTTGTATGCAGTGTTATTTCATTTTAAATTTCAAAAGAGTTTTGTGGCTCCCATTGTTTTCTTGAATTTGTGAAACGGGTCAAAATGGCTCTTTGAGTTGTAAAGGTTGCCGACCCCTGTCCTAGGTGAACCATAAATTACTTAACGATTTAGCTATTTATTTATGAGAACTTTAATTATTGTGTGCAGTATGTTTATATGTCTAATATTTATGTATTTAATATTTGTTTACCTAATTATGGTATATTGATTTATATATGTACACTACCGTTCAAAAGTTTTAGGGTCACCCAAACAATTTTGTGGAATAGCCTTCATTTCTAAGAACAAGAATAGACTGTCGAGTTTCAGATGAAAGTTCTCTTTTTCTGGCCATTTTGAGAGTTTAATTGACCCCACAAATGTGATGCTCCAGAAACTCAATCTGCTCAAAGGAAGGTCAATTTTGTAGCTTCTGTAACGAGCTAAACTGTTTTTAGATGTGTGAACATGATTGCACAAGGGTTTTCTAATCATCAATTAGCTTTCTGAGCCAATGAGCAAATACATTGTACCATTAGAACACTGGAGTGTTAGTTGCTGGAAATGGGCCTCTATACACCTATGTAGATATTGCACCAAAAACCAGACATTTGCAGCTAGAATAGTCATTTACCACATTAGCAATGTATAGAGTGTATTTCTTTAAAGTTAAAGGCCTACTGAAATGAATTTTTTTTATTTAAACGGGAATAGCAGATCCATTCTATGTGTCATACTTGATCATTTCGCGATATTGCCATATTTTTGCTGAAAGGATTTAGTAGAGAAAATCGACGATAAAGTTTGCAACTTTTGCTCGCTGATAAAAAAAGCCTTGCCTGTACCGGAAGTAGCGTGACGTCACAAGCGGTAGTGCTGCTCACAATTCCCGTTGTTTACAATGGAGTGAGAGAGATTCGGACCGAGAAAGTGACGATTACACCATTAATTTGAGCGAGGATGAAAGATTCGTAGATGAGGAACGTTACAGTGAAGGACTTGAAAGGCAGTGATGGACGTATCTTTTTTCGCTCTGACCGTAACTTAGGTACAAGCTGGCTCATTGGATTCCACACTCTCTCCTTTTTCTATTGTGTATCACAGATTTGTATTTTAAACCATTTTAGATACTATATCCTCTTGAAAATGAGAGTCGAGAATGCGAAATGGACATTCACAGTGACTGAACATGTAAATACACGATTAATAATTCAGCTTTGCGAAGCTAAAAAAAAAATAGAAGCTAACCTAGCTACGTAGCCAACTTGATAGCAGCAGTCTCAAATGCAGATAGAAACTACATTTAAAAAAACCTGACTGGATGGATAGACAGAAGATCAATAATACTATTAAACCATGAACATGTAAATACACGATTAATAATATTCCGCTTGGCGAAGCTAAAAAAACAGAAGCTAGCCTAGCAACGTAGCCAACGCGATAGCGCCAGTCTCAAATGCAGATAGAAACTAAATTTAAAAAAAACCCTGACTGGATGGATAGACAGAAGATCAATAATACTATTAAGCCATGAACATGTAAATACACGATTAATAATATTCCGCTTGGCTAAGCTAAAAAAAACAGAATCTAACCTAGCTACGTAGCCAACACGATAGCGCCAGTCTCAAATGCAGATAGAAACTAAATTAAAAAAAACCCTGACTGGATGGATAGACAGAAGATCAATAATACTATTAAACCATGAACATGTAAATACACGATTAATAATATTCAGCTTGGCGAAGCTAAAAAAACAGAAGCTAACCTAGCTGCGTAGCTAGCTTAGATGCGGCGGCGGGCGTTGTACGCTTTTGACGACACCCCGGCCGCCATCAGAGTCGGCAAGAAACATATATTTCCCCAAAGTTACGTACGTCACATGCACATATCGAAACGCACGTACGGGCAATCGATCAAATGTTTGGAAGCCAAAGCTAGACTCACCGTAGTGCGTCTGCTATCCTGCTCAAAACACAACACAACCTCCTGGTGTTGGTGTTGCTGTAGTCCGCTGCTCCACCGGCTCCAACTTTCTTATTTGCAGTCTCCAGTGTCCATTAAACAAATTGCTCAATCGCTTTATTAACAAGCGGTAACTGGTTGTAGTTCAAAAAGTAACGCACACACATCCACGAGCTGCTGTTAGCCAAAAGTCACGATCACACACACTCAAGTTCTCCGCCAACTCACTCGCGCATGCGCGTTCCCCAAACCCTTAAAAAAAAAATTCACTAATGCAAATATCACGGATATTACAGTATTGTACTTAGCCGCTAAGACACCGATCGATCCCACCTACAACGTTCTTCTTTGCAGTCTCCATTGTTCATTAAACAAATTGCAAAAGATTCACCAACACAGATGTCCAGAATACTGTGGAATTTTGTCAAAGAAAACAAGAGGCTTTTCTATCGGGTCCGATGGGGTCCAACCACTTCCGTTGCTTTTGTGACGTCACACGCATAAATCATATCCAAAGGAGTTTTACAACCGGAAGTGTGGCGGGAATTTTAAAATTGCACTTTATAAGTTAACCCGGCTGTATTGGCATGTGTTGCAATGTTAAGATTTCATCATTGATATATAAACTATCAGACTGCGTGGTTGGTAGTAGTGGGTTTCAGTAGGCCTTTAAGACTAGTTTAAAGTTATCTTCATTGAAAAGTACAGTGCTTTTCCTTAAAAAATAAGGACATTTCAATGTGACCCCAAACTTTTGAACGGTAGTGTATGTATTTCATTCATTTATTTATTTACAAATCAAATTACAAACAGAACAAAGAAATGGGATGAAACTGCTATGTTATGAAATGGGGGAGGGTTAAATAAACTCTGCTTCTTCCTATTCCTGTTTGGACAGGCTGTGGTGAAATAACTGGAAATATGTGATACATTACATTGTAATTGTATTGTATGCATGTTCGAAATAAACTTAAACTAACTAACAGGTGAAACAATGTTTCATCTACAGATTAAAATTCACATCCATCCAGGAAGAAGCTGCTGTAGCGTGCATGTACACACTACATCACCGTGGCAACACCCGTACACGAGACAAGCACTGCCTGGGTTGATACGGCCTTTTTAAATTTTAAGTGTTATCTCGTTTTTTGGTTTTCAATGACATTCACAAGTGTTTGTAAAATTCCATGCTCCACTATTTTCACACAACCAAGAAAAAATGTCTTCTCCTCATAAATAAGCCCACTTCCACATGCTGGATGTGAGAATACAAAGAAGACAAACGCACGTAACTTCAAGCGCGTAAAAAAACACTGAAAATCTCAATTTTAGATGTTTTTTTTATTTTTTATGATTTTTCCCAGTTGTCCATGCGGCGGACGATCAGAGTATTGAGACGCTCCGATTCTTCCGTGTGGAGCAAACCTACGCAGTGAAAACAGGAAAGTGGTACTTTGAGTTTGAGGCTCTGAGTGGAGGCGACATGAGGGTCGGCTGGGCGAGACCCGGCTGCAGGCCTGATGTGGAGCTGGGAACAGACGACCAGGCCTTCATCTTTGATGGATACAGGGTAAACAACCTGAACTGTCATCCTAATGACTTAGAGGTCACTTCATGATATAACTTTAATCCCTGCCCTCATACTCACTACAAAACAATTGTTTTTTCCGAAGGGTCGGCGCATACACGCAGGGAGCCGCTACTTTGGACATCCTTGGAAAAAAGGAGACGTAGTGGGATGCCTGATCAACTTGGAGGATAAATCGATAATTTTTACCCTAAACGGCGAGCTCCTGATCACAAACAAAGGATCTGAGCTTTGCTTCACTGACTTTGAGACAGAAGACGGTGAGGGCTCCATTCTTGTTTAAAAATTGGTTAAATCTTCTCTTTGAAGAGTTTTCAAACCACTGTATACAGACCATATGCTAACATTACAACTGTAACTTTTATTTGTATTTCGGTCATATTTCCGTTTTGCCCTCTCGGTTTTCAAAATGGCGGCTCCTGTGTCATTATCTGGTAAATCAACCCCGCTTTCCCCCAGGTTTTATTCCCGTGTGCAGCGTGGGCATTTCCCAGATTGGGCGAATGAACCTTGGGAAGGATGCCAGCACGTTCAAGTACTACACCATGTGTGGCCTTCAGGAAGGCTTCGAGCCCTTTGCTGTCAACATGAAGCGAGAGATCACCATGTGGTTCAGCAAACGCTTGCCTACGTTTGTAAATGTACCCCAGGATCACCGGGACATTGAGGTAATAATTGTAAGGTAATCGTTGCTGTTGGTTTGTCTGACAGTTAATTATTTAGCAAAATAACTTTTCAAATTTTCATGAAAAATTTCAGAAAAATGTCTGAAAATAGGATAAAGAACCATCCGGATCAGTTCTACTATTATACCTTATGTTTACATTAAGAACCTTTACTTCTGATTGTGTGTGTATTTTAGCAGCCCCACAGAGAAAAAAACTGTGGAGGACTGATGTTCAGGGATGTACAGTACAGGCCATAAGTTTGCACACACCTTCTCATTAAATGGGTTTTCTTTAATTTCATGACTATTTACATTGTTGATTGTCACTGAAGTCATCACAACTATGAATGAACACATGTGGAGTTAGTCTCAACGATCACACACGAGGTGTGGTGAAATTATCCTCTGCATTTGACCCATCCCCATATTCCCCCCCTGAGAGGTGAGGGGAGCAGTGAGCAGCAGTGTACGCCGCACTAGGGAATCATTTGGTGATTTAACCCCCAATTCCAACCCTTGATGCTGAGTGCCAGTTATGTACTTAACAAAAAAGTGAAATAGCTGAAAACATGTTTTAAATTCTAGTTTCCTTAAAATAGTCACCCTTTGCTCTGATTACTGCTTTGCACACTCTTGGCATTCTCTCAATGAGCTTCAACAGGTAGTCACCTGAAAGGGTTTTCATTTCACATGTGTCATAGTTTTGATGCCTTCAGTGACAATCTACAAGGTAAATAGTCTTGAAAATAAAGAAAACACATTGAAATGAGAATGTGTGTCCAAACTTTTGGCCTGCACTGTATATCGTTACGATTTTATCGATACCAATATCGATCTTTCTTATCGATGCCAGTATTCATCTGTGTTCTTATCGGCACTATGTGTATTTGGTGTAAATAAAAATGTGAAAAAATGCATTTTTATTAAAATGTTTATTAACACAAGAGGTTGTATGCCACCAACATCTTGTAACATATCACAGCAGAAAAATATTTTATTGACATTTGCTTTTTAACAAGTCAACTATTTTAAAGGTGCAATGCGGTTATGTCATCATCTTGTAAAGACCACACAGATCAATCACTGTGTTTCTATTTATTACAATTACAAATGTAATGTAAAAATAATATTTTGTATGGCTTTCATGTGCAGAGCACATATCTTTTACATGATATATACAATATATTTTATATAAATCAATACAATCAGTTAGCATGTTAGGTGGGTGTGCATTTAAGCAAGGCGACTGGAAACCTGTCAGTGGATGGTGTCTTACTTCAGAGTAACTTTATGGATTATTACTTAAATGTTTTGCTTTTTTGAGTGGACTAATATTGACCTGTGGAATACTGGATACATGGTTGATATATTGTTTTTTTTATATATTATGTATTATTATTATTATTATTATTATTATTATGTTATATATATTATATTATATATAAACATGGTTGATGCAGTAGTAGCAGTCGTGGGTAAAGCGCATTCACTTCAAACTAACACTTACTCTTTATAGGACGAAATATTGTTGGGTTACAAACTTTTGTGTGGTGTTGCTTCCTTATTTGTGATTATTCCAAGCTGATTATCAGGTCCGACCCATGTCTTTTTGTTGTGTGTAGCAGAGGCACCTAAAGTTAATGTGACAGTGTGTCATAATTACGACGGTCAGCTGGATACAAAAAATACAGATAGCCGTATCATTTGTCCTCCTCGAGCAACCCAATTAGGAACCGGTACCAAAAAAATACTGGTACTTGGTATACATTCCTAGTGTTCACTCAGTTTCTATCCATCTGCAGTAGATAGGTCAAAAAGTTATTGGCGGATTTTGATAAAACCTTAAGGAAATGTCCAAACTGTAGTTAAAAAAAAAAAGAAGTGATTACATTTTAGGGCTAATCCAGGAGATGTATTCAACATTACACTCAGTCTACGTTTCGAGTTCCAACTTGAGTATGCGAGCATCCACCTACACTCACAGAGACAAAGACAGCGGATGATTGACAAGAGGCTTCACTCTGTTAAACTTTATTCCGCTATACTGTAGATCAGTGATTTTCAACCTTTTTTGAGCCAAGGCACATTTTTTGTGTTGACAAAATGCGGAGGCACACCACCAGCACAAATCATTAAACAACGAAACTCAGTTGACAGAAAAAGGTCGTTGTCGCAATTGTTGAATATTATTTTAAACCATAACCAAGCATGCATCACTATAGCTCTTGTCTCAAAGTAATTATTTGGAGTTTTTTGCTGTTTTCCTGTGTGTAGTGTTTTAGTTCTTGTCTTGCGCTCCAATTTTGGTGGCTTTTTCTCTTTTTTTGGTATTTTCCTGTAGCAGTTTCAGGTCTTCCTTTGAGCGATATTTCCCGCATCTACTTTGTTTTTGTCCTTCTTCGTGGGGACATTGTCGATTGTCATGTCATGTTCGGATGTACATTGTGGATGCCATCTTTGCTCCACAGTAAGTCTTTGCTGTCGTCCAGCATTCTGTTTTTGTTTACTTTGTAGCCAGTTCAGTTTTAGTCTCGTTCTGCATAGCCTTCCCTAAGGCTTCCCTAAGCCTTCCCTAAGCCTTCCCTTTTCTTAGGGGCACTCACCTTTTGTTTATTTTTGGTTTAAGCATTAGACACCTTTTTACCTGCACACTGCCTCCCGCTGTTTTCGACATCTACAAAGCAATTAGCTACCTGCTGCCACCTACTGATATGGAAGAGTATTACACGGTTACTCTGCCGAGCTCTAGACAGCACCGACACTCAACAACACATAATTTGCAGACTATAATCACTGGTTTGCAAAAAATATTTTTTTACCCCAAATAGGTAAAATTAGATAATCTCCCACGGCACACCAGACTGTATCTCACAGCACACTAGTGTGCCGCGGCACAGTGGTTGAAAATCACTGCTGTAGATAACCCAAAACGTTATGGGAACATTTTGGTTTAACATTCAGGGAATTTCAGAAAAGGGATAAGGAACAAGGGATTACACTTTGGGTCTGATCCAGATCACCATCTGGATTCTGGACTTTTTTTTTTTAACGATTGGGAGATAAGGCCTGGTGTAGGTCTGCTCTCACCAAATGTGGTTTTTTTTAGCTAACAGTAGTGTCAAATGATTTTAATTGATTAATATATTACAAAATTAATCACACTTTTGAATTGTTATTAAGTGTGATTAATTGCAGTAAATTTCAAAATGTGATAATCTGATTTGAAAAAATAATTTTATTTCCCTAAATTTTACACAAATGCAATTTAGTTGTCAGCATATCCGACGCAGACCAGGGCAAAATTTGATCCGCTAAGATTTTTATTTTTTTTTAGACGTTAGACATTGAAACTGTTCATTATGTTGTGCAATGCTGTTTTCAATTTACCGTAAGTCTTGAACTATACAAAGTATTTCAATGGTTGGAATCTGCGCTTTTGATTGGTGTACAGGTTATTATGGTAATCTACGTCACAGCAGCTCCAGGCAGACAAGGCACAAAGCGGAGTGGGCCAGCAGTAGACACGGTTGTCAGGAATAGACACGCAAGCAAATTTTTACAACAAAGTTTTACAGAGAAGTGATATGTAACACATTGTAGGTGTTTTTTTTACCCTTTGCGTTCAGATTTTGAAGTGTTTGTTGCATTTTTGTTACGTTTTGCTTGATTGTGAAAGATGTTGATCAAGAAGGTGGGGTGAGAAGTAAAAGAAGAGCGACATGCTTTTGGTGTTAATATTCAGTGTTTTATTGTTGACAGTTGATATTGTAAATCCTTTATTCTCATTCAGTAAAAAAAATATAAAATTCCATTCTGTTTTTTGAGGTGGTCTGTCATAAAAAAATTTAAAATCTGTCTGACATTATTGTGAGTTTTTGTATTAGTGTGGCTGAAAAAAGGGACCCAATCACACATACTGTACGGCAGATTTTTACAGCTATATGTATGTATATATGTATAAATGTGTCTGTAAATGTATGTGTATATTTGGATGTGTGTGTGTATATACTGTTTTTATGTATACAAAATGTGTATTACTGTACAGTATGTGTGTATATATATGTCTATATATGTATGTATATATAATTAAAACATTTTTATTTTTTTATTTATACACACCTACTCACCGGCCCCCAGACACATTATTTTCTCTCAATGTGGCCCCCAAGTCAAAATAATGGCCCAGGTCTGTCGGATTGGAACATTTTACTAGAATTCATGTCATTTATTTGAGAACTCAAAATGTCATAGTACCGGTAGTTTTATCTAAAGTCCAGTCAGAGTGTTTTTTGAAGTGAAATTTGCCAGTGAGCACACCCGTCGGCGTCACCTCACTCATCTTTGCACTGATTTACGCAAAGACCTGACCACTGACCGTGTGACAACTCGCGCCGCCTTGCAGGTAACCACCCGCGGTTAAAGTTAGGGAGCATGTGCGGTAAAAATAATTTGTGCAATAAATATGTGTGTACGTGATAAATGCAATATTTTTTGTGATTTTATTATATTAATTATATCGATTATGTGGTTTTATTATATGATGTTTTGTTTTTGGGATTTATGTACTGTTTGTTGGCTTTTGATATGCTTTGTGGTTATTAATGAGTTGTCATTGTGTGCCTGCCATTTTTTTGGAATACTTTTTTCCAGATTTTGGCATGCATCTATGGAATCCCAAAGGTGTTTAACAGGCTTGAGTCTGGGTTTTTCCACAACATTCTCTGCCGTTGTACGGTATTGAGTAGGAATGGGTACTGAATCTGGTACTTTTTTCGCACCGACCGAATCCCGCCGGGCACTTATTGACGTAAAATTGTATCATGTACTGTATCATGTTTCGGTACCTAGGTTCCAGCAGCCAAACTACCTCTCGGCAATTTTCAATGCCAACAAAAAGTCAAAAAGCTTGATGCTAACATACTTCGACTTTGCTATTGACATGGTACTGATTAGCATTGCTGATTTTACATGACAATTTCAACATCTTTAAATGTGTTACAATCAAACAGCTGGTGTGTAATAATAAGTACCCCACTTACAGTTGCAACTGTTGGTGTCATACCTTCAAACGAGACTTAGAAATGTGATAATGAAACAAGGTATGACAACTGAACAGCAGTTATCATAATCAGCTCTTTTCTAAATGTTGCAATAAAAAAATGAAATTTAACTATCAAAAACCATTTTTATTAACTCACACAAATGTACCAAAAATTTGTAACGTTGAGTATCGATATGGATTCCCGGGACCTGCTGTATCGGTTCAAATGTGAACAGTATTGAGTAATTCCTCTTTATTTGGGTCTGATTTCCTAATTTGGACTGTCCTCAGGTGACAAGGATTGACGGGACAGTGGACGGCCCTCCCTGCCTGAAAGTCACCCACAAGACGTTCGGCACTCAAAACAGCAACAGTGACATCATCTACTGTCGGCTGAGCATGCCCGTGGAGTTTTACTCAGCGGACATGGTGCTTGAGGAGTCATTTAAACTCAGGTGAGA
The DNA here is from genome assembly GCF_033978785.1 of Entelurus aequoreus. NCBI lineage: Eukaryota > Metazoa > Chordata > Actinopteri > Syngnathiformes > Syngnathidae > Entelurus > Entelurus aequoreus. The sequence goes on along the minus strand of NC_084753.1, from coordinate 17,342,000 downwards.
CATTTGTTTCTGTACTGCTGCTGCAGTGAAGCAATCACTTTTCATGTGACTATGTCAGATGATGCATGTTATCACTTAGTCTTCATCTGTGCTGTTTTGCTCGGTCGACCCGCTTAATTAATTTGCTCTCTGCAGCCATCCTCCAAAAGAAGACGGAGCTGTGGATTATGGAAGCATCACAACTGTAAAGCAATCTGAATTAGATATCTAATAATAGTAATACAAAGACTTGATCCACGCCTTGTAAGTTTCACCTGTTCTCCACAGTACTACCACTCTGTCAGGGTGTTTGCCGGGCAGGACCCTGCGTCCGTGTGGGTGGGCTGGGTCTCGCCGGACTATCATTACTATTGCAAGGATTTCAGCCTCAACAAGACCGGAACTGTCACCGTCACCCTTGGAGACGAGAGGGGCCGAGTCCATGAGAGGCAAGTATACTAAACCAGTGTGTATCGCTGTTAATTAGTTCCGGGCTTGTTTGTGGTAAATGATTCTCCTCACAGTCGTAATTATTATTGATAAGTTGAATATTTTCATAGCTAGGCAAAAAAAACCTGTTTAAAGCCGGCTCAATACGTTTTTTTTAACGTTTTGAGAGCCCTTTAGACATGAATAATATTAATGCTGCCTGAGGCTGAGACAATTATTGGCCACGATTAATAAATAATTCAATCAATCGAACAAATTAAAATGAACTTGACAACATCGATACATTTTCATGTTGACGTGTGTTTTCTTCGTCTCTTGCAGGAGGTTTCACTCTGCTTCGTTTTCATCACCTGAGCGTGTTTATTCAATACAGGATTAGGGCTGCAGCGATTAAATTGATTTACTTGATTAAAATCATATTCTGTTTCTTAAATTACCGGTAGTCATATAAAACTGAAACCACAGAGTACCCGGAACTTTAAATACGCGGACATAGTTTCCGGATGGTCACCGCAATAGAACACACATGAGAGTGGTGGTGTGTAGGTGCTGTGATCTGTGCGGCGGCGGGCAGCGTATAATTGTATTTTTTTATTTTTATGAATGCACACGTTAAAAGTGCAATTTCAATGTTGAGGATGTGCATTTATTAGAAAAAAAGATGACAAGTTATGTCAAGCAGAAACGTTGTTTATTTTAACTATTTTCCCCTTAAATACGCATTGAGGCTATAAAGTGTGTTTTATCTCATTAATCCAACCAACTAATTGATTAATTACTCGATTACTACAATAATCAACAGCTGCAGCCCAAGCAAAACTAAGTGGACGGAGTGAACCCTCTTGTCAGTCATCCACAATCTTTGTTTCTGTGGATGGAGGCAGTACTTCTAGCGTCAAACAGCGACAAATAATATTTGGGAAGTGATGTCAAAAATTAAAAAACACAGAACCCAGTTTTTCAACCTGGGAAAAATTGCACTTCAAGATGTCGAATATTGGTTATTTGCGCCAAATATTAATATAAATCCATTTAATAAAGTCAAATACAAATAAGGCAACAAGAGAAGTATCCCACAATTCTGTTTTGTAAAGTAAATCTGTACAGCAGATATGATCATCTACATCATGGGTGTCAAACTCTGGCCCGCCGTGTAATTTCACTTGGCCCTTGAGGCGATATCAAATTAACACTAAAGCTGGCCCGCCGATCCTCCCGTGAGTCTTCCAAACGCCAGCCAGTTAGCCCAACGAGTGCTGGCCCAGTCACATAACATGTGCAGCTTGTGCACGCACACACATTTGAATGAACACATACTTCATCAACAGCGATACAGGTTACACTGAGGGTAGCCGAATAAAAAACTTTAACACTGTTAGAAATATACGCCACACTGTGAATCCACACCAAACCAGAACCCTTTGCAGCACTAACTCTTCCGGGATGCTACAAGGTGTGTGTGTGTGGGGGGGAGGTTTGGTGGTAGCGGGGGTGTATTTTGTAGCGTCCCGGAAGAGTTAGTGCTGCAAAGGATTCTGGGTATTTGTTCTGTTGTGTTTATGTTGTGTTACGGTGCGAATGTTCTCCCGGAATGTGTTTGTCATTCTTGTTTGGTGTGGATTCACAGTGTGGCGTATATTTCTAACATTGTTAAAGTTTTTTATACTGGCACCCTCAGTGTGACCTGTATCGCTGTTGATGAAGTATGCGTTGCATTCGCTCGTGTGTTCGTACAGAAGCCGCACATATCTTGTGACTGGGTCTGAATGATGTTAGAATGGATGAAAAGCAGACGTGACGACAGCTCGTAGAGTACGTTAAAGGTTAATTTGTTCAACCTTGGCCCGCGGCTTTGTTCAGTTTTAAATTTTGGCCCACTCTGTATTTGAGTTTGACACCCCTGATCTACATCAACAATATGATTTGCCTGAGTAGCTGGACAGGACTAAAAAAAAAAGAATATTTAAATGCCATTCTTCCTAAAAGAGATTTAGAGTCCATTTTGTTTTTGTTTACTTTTTAGAATAATTACAAGTTATTGATGTTCCAACTACAATGGTTATAAAATACCAGTGATAATTAGTTTATTGTGTTTGATAGGAATACTTGCATTGTATTAGTATTATTTTAGGACTGCATTAGTGATTGATTTGGTCTCAGAATAATGCTGATAATAATATAGTTTATCTGCAATAATTTGTGGAAAAATATATTGTCCTGCAACATTTTTATCGTCCTCGCCAGGACACTGAACAGCGCACTCTGATTGGTTAGGTATTGGCCAGTAGTACTTTAGTATTTATATTTTTAGTCCGTTTAATGTTTGAGAAAGATTAATAAATATATGACAAATAAAACTCCTGTAATCCTTGAATTTAAGCCAACAATACATAGAACATGCTTAAAAATATTTAAAGAAAAAATCTTTGACAGGGTGAACATCAAAGTGCGACGTGGCAAGGGACATTGCTTTAAACATGTTGAGTTTTCATGTATACTCAAAGTATGTCTTATGACAGTGGGGCAAGAGTGTTTTTATTCAATGGGATTTTTTTTGTTTATTGAAGGAATCTAGAATGTATTGCAAGAATTAGAAAAGTGTCTCAAAAAAGCATTTAAAAAACTGTATGGGTAATTAATTAAGTTCGCATTACCATAGACATGTATGGAACTAATCATTCTTTATTATTATATAGTAAAGCAATTTCTGTAGGTCTTGTGAAGTCACCCTCAATTATACATTGTATATAATAAATCATTAAAAACATTTTATTCATATTAGTTCTGTCATTGCCTTGGCAACCCTGGATACCTACTCCAGTGGTCTGTATATATATATATGATAGTTTTCCTACTATAACGTTATATTTACATTGAGAAAAAGAGCTGCTTCATTCAAGATCACAGCCTTTCACAAACAGATTTCCCAGGGGACAAAATGTTAAAGCCCCTCAATACTTCCTCTCTTTATCGTTGATGTTAGTGTCCAGAGAAGCAACTGCTATCTGGTGT
>NC_084753.1:17228559-17333559 GCF_033978785.1 Entelurus aequoreus | reverse complement strand
CTACATAGGTGTATAGAGGCCCATTTCCAGCAACTATCACTCCAGTGTTCTAATGGTACAATGTGTTTGCTCATTGGCTCAGAAGGCTAATTGATGATTAGAAAACCCTTGTGCAATCATGTTCACACATCTGAAAACAGTTTAGCTCGTTACAGAAGCTACAAAACTGACCTTCCTTTGAGCAGATTGAGTTTCTGGAGCATCACATTTGTGGGGTCAATTAAACCCTGAAAATGGCCAGAAAAAGAGAACTTTCATCTGAAACTCGACAGTCTATTCTTGTTCTTAGAAATGAAGGCTATTCCACAAAATTGTTTGGGTGACCCCAAACTTTTGAACGGTAGTGTACATATCCTTTTAAAAATGACTATTGTTAAACAATAACAAAGGAAAATAGATGCATGGACTGAAATGTACGATAACATTATCTGTTAAACATTTAACATTTTCCTATGATTATTAAAGAGCACATTATGCATTTTACACCAATTTTTAAATTGCCCTATAGAAAACATCTGTCAGTTTATTATTAAAATAAAACAAACATTTTAAAAAGCAAAATGACCCACTTTTGGGTCCTGAGCCACCACTTGAAAAAAAATATTTTAAAGCGTAATGAGTATACCTGGGCAAGACGCTTCATTTTAGGATGATGAAAATAGAAAACCGTAATACAAATAAAAAGCCTATTTATAATCATCCTTATAATGAAAAAAGCTGGAGCCTATTCCAATCGACTTCCAGTAAAATGCATGGTACTGCCCATCCTGGATTGGTCACATGTCAATCTCAGCGCTGACACACACAGCATCGACAGTCCATCTTAAAAATAAATTGTGTGTAATTTCCAATTCGCAATTTCTGCTTCTTTCAGGTGTTTGGACATCCTAGAACTGTCGGAGCATGAAGAATTACGGAAGTTCCACTACCACACTCTCAAGTTGTACTGTGCACTCTGTGCCCTCGGCAACACTCGCGTGGCCCACGCCCTCTGCAGCCACTTGGACCAATCACAGCTCCTCTACACCATCGACAATCAGTACCTCTCTGGAATGCTAAGGGAAGGCTTCTACAACATTCTAATCAGGTTTGTTAGTTGATGAGCCTAATCAGTCTCTCCAAGATGTCGCGACAGTTCACATTAATACAACCAATCCTCGCAACTTTGTCCAATGTTTGTAATTTCCCCGGACATTTTGGTCAATCGTCAATATTTTCGCTGATTAATCGCTGTCTAATCAAAACTTATGCTTGTTTCTTGTGTAGACAACGCAGACACAAGGACAAAGTATTTGATCATTAATACTATTTCCGTAACATCAAATACATCAATTCATAGTCTGTCAATTGCGAAGTTTACCTTTTTGTCAAAGTGATTGAAGTGAAATACATTTTACGAAAATGCTCTGAACCTACGGGGTTCAATATGTTGAAATATAAATTAATGTTTAAGATGGACAAACACTTTTTTAAGCGAAAATAAACCTGTCTGCATCTTGTGGACAACAGGAGAGAACACCTTTTGTGCTTTCTTTCTGTAGTTATGATTCTTACTATTATTAGTTATGATTAATTAAAACAGTACAGTAATTTGACAATGAGACCTAAAGAAGTGCTGGATATTGCCTCTAATATTATTATTACATGTTATTGTGTCTCCTTTTAAGTCTGTTTGTTATAGATCAAGTAAAACATCAGTACAGTATTTGTTTTCCAAATTTTTTTTAAAATCCTGTGCTTTTTGATAAGGTTACAAGTAGGAATGGGTACAGTACCGTTCACATTTTAACACGATAAGGTACCGATTCCCGGTACCTGAGAATCGATACCGGTACTCAACAGTGTCACTTTAGTGTGTTAATCATCATTAATTGTTTTTGATAGTAAAATCACATTTTATATTGAAACATTAAAACATGATCTGATTATGATAACTGCTATCCAGTTGTTGAATCTTGTTTCATTATCACAATTCTGAGTATCATTTGTAGGTATGATACTAAATTGCAATTGTTGCAAGTTCAAGAGGTTAGATGGCAGTAGTGTAAAGTTTATGGTGTGTTGGCTAGTCAGTTCAGTCGTTGCTGTTTGTTGCTCCCTGCAAAGTGTTAATACTGTAAATATTGTACCAATCACACACTAACTGTTTGATTGTAACATGCATCTTAGTTGGAGTTTTCATTAACAAATTTGAAGGTTTTGAAATTAAAAAGTTAAAATTGATAATGCTAATCAGTAGCATGTCAATAGGAAAGCCAATGTATATTAGCATCAAGCTCACGCATTTGTGGAAAAGTGGAGCCTTACTTAACTTTGTTGGAGCGTTTTTTTAATCAATTTCTGTAATGGCATTGAAAATTGCAGGATTACTTAGAGATAGTCTGGCTGAGTTCGCTCTCTGTGCTGCTGGAGTGTTAGCCAGGTGCCGAAGTGCAATGTAAGAAGCGGCAGCTAAATCGGCAACCGGGCGGGAGGTCACATGCAACCCGGATACCGAAACATGGCACTGTTGGATTTTACGTGAATTTTGAAACAGGACTGGCGGGATTCAGTCGATATCAAAAAAGTACCAGATTCAGTACCCATCCCTAGTTACAAGGGAAACATACACATTTGATAGAAAATTCATCAAATCACAGGCCTCAAAACATTGCAACTTTTTTTGTAAAGATGCTGCCAATTCAGGAATTTTAGGCTACAACCATCACACAAAAAAACATGTGGAATCCTGGAGAGACCACCTGATGCGCAGCCCTGCCACGCATGTGTAAACGACTGGACTGATTGTGACTTTCGCTTTCAGCATTCATCTGGAAACCGCGAAGGAGGCTCGGCTAATGATGAACAATGAGTTCATCATCCCCGTGACGGACGAGACACGCTCCATCAGGCTTTTTCCTGATGAGTCCAAGAAGCACTCGTTGCCTGGCGTAGGGCTAAGCACCTCTCTGAAGCCTCGGGTGAACTTCTCCCCTGCCTGTATAATCGGCACCAAACGACAGCAGTATCTTCACAGTCCTCAGATACCTCTGGGCATCCTGAAAGAGAAGGCCATCAGCATGCTTTCTGAAGCTGTGCAGGGCGGCGGAATCCATATAAGAGACCCAGTGGGCGGGAGCGTGGAGTACCAGTTTGTCCCCATCCTCACGCTGATAGGAACACTGTTGATCATGGGCGTCCTAAACAGCGAGGAGGTGAGACTGATCCTCCTCCTGATTGATCCCAACGTGTTCGGGGAGGCCGAGGAGGTGCCACGGGACGAGGTGGCCGTCGCTGGAGAAAAAGAAGATGTGAGCAAGAATGAGGAGAAGGCCGTGGAGGCGGGAGAAGAAGAGACGAAGGAGAGCAAGCCGGTGGTCAGGGGTCTTCTGGAAAAGTCTTTGCCCGAGTCTGTCAAACGGCAGGTAAGGCAAATAATCATCTAAGTCAGTCTGCACCATACTTGCCAACCTTGAGACCTCCGAATTCGGGCGATTGTGTGGGGGGTTTGAGGTGGGCGGTGTCGGGGGGAGGAGTATATTTATAGCTAGAATTCACTGAAATTCAAGTATTTCTTATATATATATATATATATATATATATATATATATATATATATATATATATATATATATATATATATATATATATATATATATATATATATATATATATATATATAGTACAGTACACAGTAATGAAAACAGTTGTTCTAACTGTACTGTCCTTTCTGCTTACTTGAAAAAAAAACAACACTTACCTTTCACTATTTGAGTAGCCTTTGTTCTGCCATTTGAGTACTGGCGAGCGATCTCTGAATCCGGGAACATATCCTTTACGGATTTGTTGAAAACATCCGCAAATGAGAACGGGATGTTGCTTGCAGCTATCAGCATAGCCATCTTTGTCTCGGCATATGTTACACCCTCGCGTCTCCATTTAGCAAGGTGGCCCATAATACTGGGCTGCGTTGCCGCTGCCTTGTGCTTCTCTGACCGTTACTACTTGCCGTAGTTTTGAAGCAATGCATGATGGGAATCCGGATGTTTTGTGTCAGTGTATTAACGTGCCGGCTGGAATAAACACACGCTGAGAAATAGCTCCGTGCCTGCCTGCTTTATGTGTTATAGATAAACCTATGGATAACGGAGACATATATAATAGTCTCCTTTTCAGGTGAGAGAGGACGCTAAAGGCAGTTTATTGTTGTCCGGCTGGAAAATCAGCAGAAATTCGGTAGAATGGTTGTCCCGGGAGATTTTCGGGAGAGGCACTGAAATTCGGGAGTCTCCCAGAAAATTCGGGAGGGCCTGAGTTTGTAATTGAGTTGAGTTAGTGTTCATTTCGAACATGCATGCATACAACATGATACATCACAATTTCCAGTTTCTCTATTCAACATGTTTGAAAAGGAGTAGGAAGAAGCAGAGATTATTTAATCCTACCCCTTTTCCTTTACATAGCAGTTGCTAAAACTTTTGTTCACTTCCTGTTCTCAATTTATTCACAATATACTCCATAACTAATAACGTTAAAAATAAATAAATAAACAACAATTAGTGAAGTAAGTTATATTTCATATGGTGAGATAAGTAAGATTATCTAGAATTGATGAATGGATGGATGAAATAAATTCAGAATGTTTATCATGGTTCTTCTTCTTTGTACTTTGTAAACACTTTAAGTTTGAAGAGTTTCTTAAAGTGGATTATATTAGTACATTGTTTGATTTCTTTGCTTAATCCATTCCATAATTTAATTACACATACTGATATACTGAAGGTCTTAAGTGTTGTACGTGTGCACAAATGTTTTAAATACAATTTTTATCTAAGATTATATTTCTCCTAATTAGCTGTAGACCGATGTATTTCATAAAAGGTCTATTCTCAAACTGTGATACCAGTAACACTGGTGCAGGGCTTGGCACAACACAGCTGATAAACTTTAAAAAGTTCTAATCTTTTATTTATTGGCAACAAATGTGAATTAAATTATTTTCTTCTAAATGTTTCTTTTTCAAAATGTATTAGCAATTGACAGGTATGTTGGTTTTTTTCAGGGCAGATACCAATTAGTAGTAGTGAAGGAGGCCGAGAGACGATATTCATTAACAGTTAATGTGACATATTGGCGTCAAAATTTATAATAAAACTATTACAAACTTCAACACTTAGCTTTGTTAAAATGCCTGAATCATGTTTATTAAAAAAAACAAGTCAATCAAAAAAAAGTGCACAGAGTTCCTTGGTACTGTAGCATATCTTATAAAGTTAAATACAAATTAGAATAAATAAATTGGTCCTGAAGTTGTGTCCCTGAAATAATTTGAGGTGAATTTTACTATTCATTGTCAATAAAAAAAAATGGCCTATACCGATAAATTAAGGCCAATGCTGATATGTCTAAATACCAAATATTAGTGGCGATAATTGGTCGACCCCTAGAATGTATTTGTAGTTGGCTTACCGCAGTGATGGCATACTCAAGAAGCCAACATCTGTCTCATGGAGACTACTATCTCACGAAACACACGGGCTTCCACTTCCTTCTTCTTGCACATCCAATCATCAGTCAGTACTCATTCACAGAACTCTTTTAAAAAATGCAAATTTACCCCATTCCGTAGTTAAAAAATAAATGGAATTCAGCAACAACATAAGGCTGAAGAGCCGTTGACAGCTTTGAGGCCATGGTTTGCCAACCTCTGATTTTTTATATTGGTGACATTGTGGCAATATAAAAGAATGCACGGTTGCTTTCAGAACACATTTTTATTCTGGTATTGCCAACAACGAACTGCTTTACAGGAAGTGGTAATGGCACTTCTAATACTTTTAATCCTGCATAGCCCCGCCCCCACATATAGTCAACCGGGTGTGAGACCCATCTATGTTGAGAGTGATGCATCTCTGGCCTTGCCACTTTTTCCCAGTTGAAAAAAGACGCCTTAATTTGATCATGCAAGCATCACTGCAGATTCTGCAGCACCTGAAGGAGTTTTAGTCAAAGTGAAGTCTCCCTGCTCAGGGGGAGCCAGACAGCCAGCCCTCATAGATTTAAATTATGTCATCTTAATTCGTTAGGTTCATGGTACTGGAGTTGACTTCACTATGACCATGTAAAGCCATGTTCGTGTATGTAAGTATGGGTCTGGCTTAGGCTATAACTAACCGTTGACAATATCTTAAACATGTATGTCTGCTCACGGCTATCTGGCTGTCATTTTGCAGACCAAAGACATATTTCCAAAGCCTTTTTCTTGTGAAAAGTATGCTATTCACATGTGCATGTCGCACTTAATGTCCATAGTTTATTACCTGCCCACAATGATGGACCACTGCATACTAGAAGTGGCTGTCTGTTGGCCCCCAGGAATGTATAGCCCTACACCAGGGGTGTCAAACTCATTTTAGATCGGGGGCCACATGGAGAAAAATCTACCCCAAGTGGGCCTGACTGGTAAAATCACGGCACGATAACTTAAAAATCAAGACAACTTTAGGTTATTTTCTTTGTTTAAAAATAGAACAAGCACATTCTGAAATTGTAGAAATCATAATGTTGTGTTTTTTTTACACTTACTTGTTGTGGTTAATAGTATTCTATCTTTATTTGTCGTTATTTATATTTTCTGAATAAATGATGTGATAATGCTCATCAGTCAACTCATTGGTGTTAATTTTCAATCTATCAAGATTAAAAAATTATATCAAAATCAAATTACAGTACCGTATTTCCTTGAATAGCCGCAGGGGCGCTAATTAATTTAAAACCTCTTCTCACTCCTGCGGTTACCAAAACCATGCGGAATGAGCAAGCATGCTCTAATTATTTTAAAACCTCTTCTCACTCCGGCGCATACCTTATCATGAAAAACACATTTAATAAAAAAAACGTTATTATGATCTTACCTTTACTTGTAGATGGGTCCATGTGCAGCTGCTTCTGATCAAAGGCAGTCTTTCTCATCTTTCTTCAATTTTAAAAGTCTCTGGAGATATTCCTTTAATTATTACCTCCTGCTTCGATTGAAAGTCCAGTTTAGAAAACGGTTTTATTTTAGATATGTAATCCTCCATGTTAAAAGTGCAAGCAAACAATTGCTGCATGCTTGCTGCTTGTTGTCTTCTTCTGCAGTACCTGTCTCCTGCAGTACTGGTAGTCGCAAGAAGGATCACTAGCGCCCTCTACCTCCTGGAGGCGGGAGTCATTTAATGACTCATATTTGACCCGGCGGAAGTGCCAAGCATGCGCTAATTATTTTGCGAAACGAGTTTGACCCGGCTGTAATTCTAGGCAGGCGAATACTATATTCCCGGCGCCAATTCAAGGAAATACGGTATGTTATTTATGTAGTTTGATCATTTCCCTCGACTGGTGTACTAACATCATGTGGTTTATGTTGTACATAAAGCATCATCTGCAAAGATACAAAGAATTGCTATTGCGACATCCAGTGGACACATTTAGAACAGTTGTTTCTTTCATTAAAAAATTTCAGGTTAATTTTTATACTAAGCAAACTCATCCTGCGGGCCGGATAAAACCTGATCGCGGGCCTGAGCCGGCCCTCGGGCCGTACGTTTGACACACCTGCCCTACACAATCTAGAAAACATGTTATGTTGGATTACAGTAGATACAAGAGCTAGGTCCTAATGTCCGCCACATCCCATACGTAGTGAAATAACTGTGCAAACAAAAACTGTCAATATTCTCACATCCTCACCCAGCAAGTACAAGCCACATTTGCAAATCCAAACTGCAATGTAAGCAGCGGTACCGAAAATGGTAGAAACAATATATGAGGTGGTACTTGGTGTGAAAGTTCGATCAATTCTTTGTTCTATTCGATTACTTTAACTAAAATTAAATCACTATGAAAAACTCTTTATCAGTTGAGATCTTAATTATTTTTCTGCTTGCATGTTTAGGAATACTTTGTAGTTTGCATCACTGCCACCTACAGGACAGGAGTAGGAAACTACAATCACACAGTGTGAAGTGAACATGTTTAGAATTGTTTGGCTATTCTAATCCAAGGGTTCGTCTTCTTTACAGATGTGCGAGCTGCTACATTACTTCTGCGACTGCGAGCTGAAGCACCGCATCGAGTCCATCGTCTCCTTCTCCGACAACTTTGTCTCCAAGCTGCAGTACAACCAAAAGTTCCGCTACAACGAGCTCATGCAGGCGCTCAACATGTCCGCCGCCGTCACGGCCAAGAAGACCAAAGAGTTCCGCTCGCCGCCTCAAGAACAGGTGCTACTCAAACATATCAGCAGATCATTAACATCACTGGTGTCAAACTCTCTGCCCGAATAATAAAGTGAACTAGTTAGCCTTAGAATCACCCGCATTCATCACTTACAATTCTCTCATTAATTATTAATGAGAGACGCCACAGTGGTGTAAACAAGATTTATTGCACTAACGTTCTTACTAACGGTGCCAGATTACCACCAAGAGTAGCATTTATTTAACTGTGCATGACCTAAAACGACACCACTTGAACTATTAAACCCTTTCTTTACAAAATAACACATTAAATATGTATGATAACGCGGTCAAAAGTGACAAAGCGTGCTGGGAAATATATGATTGAGTGCTTAATACTTAAAATATATAAATTCCTACTGAAAAGTTGATAGGCCTTCAATACATGCTGTCTTTTAGTAGTTGTTATTTCAAAGACAAATGCAAAAGTAGCTCAAATAAAAATAAAAAAGATTGTGCATGTTAATGCTAGCATATAATCATTTTATTGTTAGCACGCTAATAAAGAAGCAATTAGCATACTTTACATCAGGTGTCCCCAAACTACAGCCCACGGGCCGGATACAGCCCGTCAGTGTCCAAAATCCGGCCCGCGGGAAGTCCCAAGTTAAAAAAATAAAATAACAATTAAAATATTGTAATTTTTTTTTTTAATCCGTCCTTTCTAATCCATTTTCTACCGCTTGTTACTCTCGGGGTCTTCAAGCCACTCAGGCAAATCATATTGTCTAAAAATGCTTTTTCCCATCAGTGTCGAGTGAACGCGTGGAAAGTGCGCGCTCTTTCAGTGAATTAGTGCGCGAGGAATATATATATATATATATATATATATATATATATATATATATATATATATATATATATATATATATATATATATATATATATATATATATATATATATATATAATTTATCATTTATGTGTGTATATATATATATGTGTGTGTGTATATATACATATGTGTGTGTGTATATATATATGTGTGTATAAATATATGTGTATATATATATGTGTGTATAAATATGTATATATATATATATATCAATATGTGTGTATATATATATATGTGTATATGTATATGTATATATGTGTATATATATATATATATATATATATATATGTATGTATGTATATATATGTATGTACTGTATGTATATATATGTATGTACTGTATGTATATATATATGTATATATGTGTATATGTATATATGTGTGTGTATGTATATATATGTGTATATACTGTATGTATATTTATATAGGTGTGTATATGTATATGTATATATCAGTGACGTGCAGTCAGGGGAGGCAGGTGAGGCGGGGCCTCATGTGCCATCATGGAAAGAAAAAAAATGTAAAAAGAAAAAAAAAAATTAAATTGTTATATGTATCCAGTGATTATACTATAAAGTTATTTTCCATTTAACTTCACCAGTTTTAGATTATTTTTATTTAAAATCGCTGAAATTTCACATTTGCCGTTCAAATACTGAGAAGAGACTTGCGGTGAGTCACCAGCCAGTTGAGGCACGTCACTGAGTTGAGCCTCACCATGGATTGCGCAATGACTCGGCTAACTGCTGGCCTGCTGTGCAGTGACACCGTATTGCTATATGATTTATATTATACATTTCCATAGTTTAGTTAGCTGAGGTATATAATGTACAGTGTATTTTGTCAACAACTGTATGTGTGTAACGTATTTCTTGTGCTGAGCAATCATAAAACTGCTGCGAAGACGCACTGTGTGAGGCTCGCAGTAATCCCGCCTCTTGGTGGTAGAGGGCGGTAGTGATCCCAGAGATCATTCTGGCGACTACTCGGCTGCAGAAGAAGTGACAACAAGCAGCAACAGTTAGCAGCGATCGTTTATTTTTTCCTCTTGCCTGGACTATTAACATGGAGGATTACATATCTAAAATAAAACAGTTTTTTAAACTGGACTTTCAATCGAAGCAGGAGGTAATACTTAAAGGAAGATCTCCATCGAGACAGAGAGACTTTTAAAACTGAAGAAAGATAAGGAAGACTTCTATAAACAAGTTATCGATGCTTTTGTTCAAAAGGAGCTGCGCGTGGACTTCATTTATAAGTAAAGGTAAGACCATAATAACGTTTTTTTTTATTAAATGTGCTTTTTTGTGTGCTACAGTTTGTATGTGTAAAGTTAAAGTTAAGTTAAAGTACCAATGATTGTCACACACACTAGGTGTGGTGAAATTTGTCCTCTGCATTTGACCCATCCCCTTGCTCACCCCCTGGGAGGTGAGGGGAGGAGTGAGCAGCAGCGGCGCCGCGCCCGGGAATCATTTTTGGTGATTTAACCCCCAATTCCAACCCTTGATGCTGAGTGCCAAGCAGTGAAGAATGCTGGTATGAGCTTTTAAACATAACCCATTAACTGATGCCAATCAAATGGTGAATAAGATACTCTTTAGGGTTTATATATTTTTGTAAATCTGACTGTGATAAAGTCAGTGCCTCACCAGCCATGAACCTCACCGCACATCACTGGTATAAATGTGTGTGTATATATGTATATATATATATATATATATATATATATATATATATATATATATATATATATATATATATATATATATGTATATGTATATATGTGTATATGTATATACACTACCGTTCAAAAGTTTGGGGTCACATTGAAACAGAGGTGGGACCAAGTCATTGTTTTGCAAGTCACAAGTAAGTCTCAAGTCTTTGCCCTCAAGTCTCGAGTCAAGTCCCGAGTCAAGACAGGCAAGTCCCAAGTCAAGTCAAGTCCAAAGTCAAGACTGGAAAGTCTCAAGTCAAGTCCCAAGTCCGGCATTTTAAGTTTCGAGTCCTTTCAAGTCCTTTTAACCACAGACTAATATATTTACACAGATTGTGTATGCTTTTAAAACGCTGTATTTATTTATTAAAACAAGTGCATTTAAAATTGCAGGGACTGTATATCCCTTGCAGACTGTATTGATATATATTGATATATAATGTAGGAACCAAAAATATTAATAACAGAAAGAAACAACCCCATTTGTGCGAATGAGTGTGAATGAGTGTAAATGGGGGAGGGCGGTTTTTTGGGTTGGTGCACTAATTGTAAGTGTATCTTGTGTTTTTTATGTTGATTTAATTTAAAAAAAAAATAGTAATAATAATTTTTTGTGTTTTTTTATTTCTTGTGCGGCCCGGTACCAATCGATCCACGGACCGGTACCGGACCGTGGCCCGGTGGTTGGGGACCACTGTGTTAAAGTATTTGGCAGAGGCTTTTATCCAAAGCGACATACATAAAAAATACATATAAAACAATCACTGTAAACATGATCATTTAAGGGAAGAATGTAATACAAAATATCAATACAAAGTGTCAAGACAGAATGAACTCTCTGCTGCTGCAGCAACAGAGATACAGTCTATAGGTCCCTAAGATATATAGATATCTATACATTGTTTATGTAGAATATACGCATGTTTATATAACCTAATCATATTGTTTCTTGAATTTAAAAATAGATGACCGTTTTTCCCGCATCTCCGGGATTATACTCCCAGGTTTGATCTCGGACGTCTGGTCATTTATAGCATATAAGAATATTTTATTACTGTTAAACAAACTATTAATAATAAAACACGCCAAAACATGTGTCCTTTATCATAGCTACACGTGTGACAAAAAAGCGCGTGAAAATGAGTGGTATTCAGTGAGGTAAAATGAATTAAATGCGCTGACAGTTCATTGCTCCTGCCAAATGAATTGCACTGAGTGGAGCGGATCACCACTCCAAGATGGCGGCCCGCGTCTCGTCTGCGCCAGTAGGCAGTAGCGCTCCATGCTGCGTCTACTTATAAGATGTCTATGGTTATAGTGTTAGCAGTGAGTTTACAGCCTCACTGATTTAACAACACAGCAAATAAAAGTCACGTTACTTAGCCAATAAACGTTAGCTTACATTCAAAACTTACCGTTCTGTTTGCAACTTCAAATGTCGAACGAAGTTGGAAGTTGTTGCAATTCGTTTTTTGTTGACCAAGTCGTAGTTTTAATACCCGAACGAAACTATCTTTGACGTAATTTTTCCTCACTGGCGCGTTGTTTGAGAGCTATTCTTCGTTGGTTGTTCTGCAATTTGATTGGATGAATGCCGTGGGATGAAAACAATGTGGATCTAATTTGATTGGCTGTTGTACTGACAGACACACACGCTGAGAGAGCGCACACTCCCTGACAGACACACACACCGACACACGTACACTTTGGAAGATACGGAGCGCTCCCGAATAACTTTTTAATCGTTGGGTTTTGGGGAAAGTAGCAAGTCATGTCAAGTCAAAAGGCTCAAGTCCAAGTGAAGTCACAAGTCATTGATGTTAAAGTCCAAGTCGAGTTGCAAGTCTCTTTACATTTTGTCAAGTCGAGTCTAAAGTCATCAAATTCATGACTCGAGTCTGACTCGAGTCCAAGTCATGTGACTCGAGTCCACACCTCTGCATTGAAATGTCCTTATTTTTGAAGGAAAAGCACTGTACTTTTCAATGAAGATAACTTTAAACTAGTCTTAACTTTAAAGAAATACACTCAATACATTGCTAATGTGGTAAATGACTATTCTAGCTGCAAATGTCTGGTTTTTGGTGCAATATCTACATAGGTGTATAGAGGCCCATTTCCAGCAACTATCACTCCAGTGTTCTAATGGTACAATGTGTTTGCTCATTGGCTCAGAAGGCTAATTGATGATTAGAAAACCCTTGTGCAATCATGTTCACACATCTGAAAACAGTTTAGCTCGTTACAGAAGCTACAAAACTGACCTTCCTTTGAGCAGATTGAGTTTTTGGAGCATCACATTTGTGGGGTCAATTAAACGCTCAAAATGGCCAGAAAAAGAGAACTTTCATCTGAAACTCGACAGTCTATTCTTGTTCTTAGAAATGAAGGCTATTCCACAAAATTGTTTGGGTCACCCCAAACTTTTGTATGTGTATATATGTATGTATATGTATATATGCGTGTGTATATATATATATATATATATATATATATATATATATATATATATATATATATATATATATATATATATATATATATATATATACATATATATATATATATATATATATATATATATATATATATATATATATATATATATATATATATATATATAATGTATGTATGTATGTATGTATGTATATATATATATATATGTATGTATGTATGTATGTATGTATATATGTATGCATGTATATATATGTATGTATATATGTGTGAAATTTGTATATATATGTGTGTATTTGTGTATATATGTATGTATATATGTATGTATATGTATATATATATATATATAAATATATATGTATTAGTATATATGTATATATATTCATATATATGTATTAGTATATATATGTATATATGTATGTATGTATGTATGTATATATATATATATGTATATATATATATATATATATATGTATATATGTATATATGTATGTATATATATATATATATATATATATATATATATATATATATATATATATATATATATATATATATATATATGTATGTATATGTATGTATATACAGTATATATATGTGTGTATGTATATATATATATATATATATATATATTATGGTGACATAATTTCATGTGCAGTTACATTTTATTGAAGGTTTGTTTAAGAAACATACTGTTTATGGTATTATAAATTTAGCTAGCATTTATTTTAGCACAGTATAATTGTACTTAAATTTATTTTTCATCAGTTTTTATTAATCCTTTTTTGCAGTATATTTGATTAGCAATTATTGTTGTAATCAGCCTGACAGAAGCCTTGATATGAATCTTTGTGATTAACACATGCTTTCATATCATTTGACAAGGTGTATCCTGTTAAACTGTAAGTAGGTTAGACACAATTATTCAATACAAACAAAATCAAGAGTACGATGACTAATTCTGTGTTAATATTCGAGTGAGCCCGGGCCTCTCTGAAGTGGAAAAGTTAGGCCTTGAGGTCAAAAAGGTTAAGAACCCGTGGTTTACATGATGTCACCAACTAAGGAAATCCACCATTTTTATGTACAAATATTAAAATGTGCTAAAATGGTCGAAAAAAATGCTAGCATACTAATATAGCATGCTAACAAAGAAGCAATTAGCATACTTACAAGATGTCCCCAAGTGAGGAAATCCATCATTTTTATGTTCAAACATAAAAAATAGCTAATGTTGTAGGACAAAATGTTAATGCTAACGTGGGAACATTTAGTATACTTGCAAAATGGCGTCACGTATCAAAATTAATGATGTTTTAGGTTTGAACATTTAAAACAAGCTAAAATATTTGTGTGAATTCCTAGGGAGGCTGGTACGTATAGCGATAATCGAGGGAACACTAGTAGCTGAGTCACATTTTGGTCGGCCATGTTTTTCAATCAGTCTTGCCGACATTGTACACGCATGTGCTTGTCAGTCCCCTAAAGGTGTGCACCCAATTTTGCGGTACAATCGGTCCCAATACACCCTGAAGTTACAGGAGGTGTTTTGTAAAACATATTTAGCTGTGTGAGTGAGAAAATTTTAGTCAATGCTTATAAGGGCAAACTTTGCTGTGGCTTTTCTAGAAATCAGTAGTGAACAGATGTGAGTGAATTGCAAGATTGCAGACATTGCCCAACATTTATCGACCCAAACAGTCGTTAAACAGCTGCCTTGAGGGGACTGATGAAACCAATGAAGTTATACAAGTAGCTCATAAATAGTTAATAGACCTCAAGTGTAAATATTTTTTTTATTTGATAGTATTTACTCTATATATATTAAAGAGGCGATTACCCCTTTTTTCTCCCTTCCCATTTGTGTGCGTGTACAATTCATGGTTTAAGCCTCGACAAGAATCAAATGTTATTAAAAATACATGCAGTTTGATAGTGACAATATTTTACTTCCATTTGCAAATCACCTTGTTAATTCTCTACGAAACTGGCTGTTATTTTGTTATGACTTTTATTCACAAAATAAACACATAATGTGTTTATTCAGCTCATTGATCTCTGTACCCAATGACTGTGACACTGTTTAACAAGCATCTCCCTTACTTGAAGGTAAACAAAATCATTATTCTTACCACATAGCTCTGCACAAGTTCTGTTGTGTCTCAAACAACTGACACACAGCAGCATCGTTTTTTTTTCTAAATTCCCTGCAGATCAACATCCTGTTGAACTTCACTGCAGGCGATGACTGCCCCTGTCCTGAGGAGCTCCAGGAAGAACTTAATGGATTCCACGAAGAACTGCAACTGCACTGTGGTGAGTCCACCAAGACAGACGTTGTACTATAGATGACCACAAAAATGAGGAGGGGAAATATTCCTATTTGTGCGTAATGCTCATTATGTCAGGATGTGTGTCTGATGAGGCCCGGAAAACCTGTTGAGCGATTATCGTCACAAGTCGACTTCTCTGTGAAAATAAACAAGACATTTTGGAGGAGATTTTGTGACTTAGGGACACATTTAATTGGTCAGACAATGTGCATTTAGGGCTACTGAGGGACAAATTCTATTGGCTAAATAAGCGGTGAAGTCGTGTGGATTGAACAAAGTTACGAGGAAACACCGAATATTTTGCATGATCACAACTTTGCAAAATCCCAGAGGCAATGGCTGTTTCTGACATGTACATTATATATTACACATTTAGTGTGGAACCTCGATTTACGAACTTCATAGGTTCTTTCAAGATGTTTGTAAACCGAAAAGTTTGTATAATGAAGCAAATATTTTCCCTAAGAAACAATGTAAATATAAATCATTCCAGCCTCGACAAATGTCGATATTGTAGTGAAGGTTAATACCGTGTTTTCTGGACCATAGGGCGCACCGGCTTAAAAGGCGCACTGCCGATTAGCGGGTCTATTCAGGTCTTTTTACATACAAAAGGCACACCGGATTATAAGGCGCATTAAAGGGGTCATATGATTTTTTTCTAAATTTAAAACATTTCCTTGTGGTCTACATCAGTGGTCCCCAACCACTGGGCCGCGGCCCGGTACCGGTCCGCACAAGAAATGTAAAAAATAAAAATATATATATTTTATTTTTTAATTTTTTATTAAATCAACATAAAAAACACAATATATACATTATATATCAATATAGATCAATACAGTCTGCAGGGATACAGTCCGTAAGCACACATGATTGTATTTCTTTATGACAAAAAAACAAAACAAAAAAATACCATAACACACCCAACCCGTGAATTATGTAAACCCACTACACTGGTAGTTGGTAGCGTTTCCATAGCGAGATATAAATTAGAACTTTACGCTACTTTATATTAGAAATGGCAACAGCGGAGGACAAAAGCCCCATAACAAGAAGATAGAGAAAAAGAAGAAGCTTATCGACTACGGCATCGGCACGCACTACAGTGGCGGACGTGCGCAAATTTTCAGGACTTATGCAGATCTCAATTACACATCAGCAAGTACCAGAAGGTAAGAAAAGTTGGTTTTGCATAATATTGTGAACCAAAACGTCAGATAATATGTCTGCTAATGGGTGCAATTGTGCGGTCCTTATACACACACCATAGTTTATACTTGTATCTCTGACTACAGTAGTCTAAGTCATACTGAAACATTGTGACTGATTTTTAGGTGCCGTGTGTAATATTCTTTATTTTCAATGGAACATTTAAAGTTTTGGTGTTGTTTACTGGCGTCATATTGCAGTCTACACGTATCTCTTATGTGTGACTACCATCTACTGGTCACACTTATCATTACACCATGTACCAAATAAAATTGCTTCGAGGTCGGTAAGCCCAGCCAAAATTATTCCGTACATTAGGCGCACCGGGTTATAAGGCGCACTGTCGATTTTTGAGAAAATTAAAGGATTTTAAGTGCACCTTATAGTCCAAAAAATACGGTACACTTTGAACCCAATATAAAATGCTGTACAGTACTGTACTATATGTCAGTCAAACATAACAAGGTGATAAATTAACTTTGTCTTTATTGACAAGCTAAAACAACAAGCTGCTGTCCCTCTCTATGCACTGATCTGCCAACACGCACACACAGAAGTCCCTTAGGTGCCCTAACAAACGATCAGAAATCACAAAAATCCTTAACTTTAACAACTATTTTCGCTACAATAATAAACATTTTAAAAAGTAAAATCCACTTACATTAACATTGGGAAAGGAGAAGCTGACGAGAAATAAGCAGACAGGGGGAGAACAGAGGCGGGGGCGTATGTGCCTTGAAAGAGGCGCCGTTAAACGAGAGTAACTCTTCTCCTTCGCTGTTAAAAAGGTCTGTTTTAGCATAGGGCTGGGCGATATGGACCAAAACTGGTATTGCGGTATTTTTAGTCCGAATACCAGTATACGGTATATACCGGTATCTTAAAAAAAATTTTTTTAAAACGTGCAATTTCATCATTTTGTTTATTACGTTAGGTTTATACCCTCACGCTTGTGCGTGGGATAGATGGCGCTTCTCACTGCAGTGAAAGCAGCTGGCTGTTGAATTTAAAAAATACATGTTTGCACAGGCTATGGGTAGAGCCACTTTTAAACCGAGTTGTAGTTAAATATTTGACACATCGAGCAAGCAGCAGAGAGGAACTATTGTTAGCTTCTGTGCTAAGTCCCTAACAGAAGTGAACAACATAAACGGATGAGATTAGTGATAAAGTCCCTACAAGGAGAGATATATGTCCTAAAGCAAATTGGTGTGTTTAAATAACGCTGTAGTCACTCACCAATCGCCAAATGCAGGCGCCGTCCAAAGCATTGCATTAATCTGTAGTAGAGAAGTGGGCTCTGCGCCGCCATATTTAAAAAGTAAATAAAGGTTTGATACGCAGCATAGTGCAACATCAGAGAAGCCTCTGTAAATACGCAAGGGGCGAGGCTGAGCCAATGAGGATGCCCTGTGCCACGCCTGACAGGCGCAGAGGTGATCAAAGGGCCTTAACAAAGGCACATCAAAAAGTACCGGTATGACAGTATTGTCCCAAATATGTCGCTTTCTTAAATATACCGGTATTAACTATAGCACCGGTATATTGCCCAGCTCTACAGTACTTTAGCATCTTTTTCCAGAAAAGTACGGTCTCATCACAATTAAAATTGACTGTGGTTCGAAGCCTGCTTCATCCATTCTTCCAAACATCAGAACTCCATTAATGTACTCTGTTGTCTTTTTGGGACTCATATAGTTAGCAAAATGGACAAAACTTGTCAAAAGGTGAAAAAAAACATAGAAAATGTTCACGCGCTTAAGCGCTGAGTTGTTACTAGTAATGTCCTGTAATGCGCAGCAATTGACGTGTAGGGATCTGCCTCCCCAAAAACAGTGACCTGCTTTTTGCCTGCAGACGGGACACACAAGCTTTCGTACACAGAGACATGGTTTGCACACAGAGGCACTACGGGCTCTATTTAAAAGTTTGTAAATCGAAAAGTTTGCAAATGGATGGGTTCATAAATTGATGTAGCCCTGTTTTTGTAATTATTTCCAACATCCTTACACTTAAAGTGACTGTTTGCAACCTTAAAGTCCCCCTCTAATGCTGACAACATTGGCACTTATTTCATAGTTCTGGACATAAAAAAATCATGTCTACACGTGAAATTTCCCGAATAATAGACACGGTAATGATTTTAGGCTTGTTTTCTAACAAATTTCATCACATTTTGGAACGCCCACTTTAGCTCCAAAATGTGGGCGGGCCATCATCGTCCGATGTCACCTACAGAAGACTGGGGGGCAAGTTCATATTGTGTAGTATGGGTTTTTGGTAGCATCTTCATCCGAATCACGTTATTTCTGCGCAGAATTAAAAGGAATGATTAAAAATATCTGCCATATGCATTGTTGCAGGTTGTAGCAATACAACTAAAGAAGGGGTCAGCCTGCATACATTTACAAATGATGGTAATATAAGGAAAGAATGGACCTCTCCAGTCAAATTGACTCAAATTGGCAAGGACCATGCTAGAGGAGTGAAATTTGGCAAATCTGACCATTTGAATGATTCTGACTTCTTCGGAAAAAATGGTTTTGGTCGAAAAAATTTCAAAAGACTCAAACATAATGGGACCACTAAAAATCAGAAGCACCGTAGAAGGGAGAAAGACTAATTCAGAACCTGCAGAAAAACAGAGAAAAAAGAGCAGGTCTGGTGCTCAAAAACGAGAGAAAAAGCAGGTAGGCCACTAAGATTTTATTTTGCATCCTCTTCTACTGATTTTTTTCCTCATGATGTTTGAAGAAAAGCTGAACGAGCATGAGGAAACACAAGCTATGGTCTCTATGGAAGAGGAGATGGCGGTTCTTTAATATTAATTTTTTTGCTCGTAGTTTAGAAGTTTTGATGGACCGGTGCTACTAAAACATGCAATAAAGTAATGAAAATAATAGTTTAACATGCCTTTATCCACACTGTCCATGCGGGGAAATAGGCTCCAGTACTTAAAGGCCTACTGAAACCCACTACTACCGACCACGCAGTCTGATAGTTTATATATCAATGATGAAATCTTAACATTATAACACATGCCAATACGGCCGGGTTAACTTATAAAGTGACATTTTAAATTTGCCGCTAAACTTCCGGTTCGAAACGCCTCTGAGGATGACGTATGCGTGTGACGTAGCCCGGCGAACACGGGTATGCCTTCCACATTGAAGCCGATACGAAAAAGCTCTGTTTTCATTTCATAATTCCACAGTATTCTGGACATCTGTGTTCGTGAATCTGTTTCAATCATGTTCATTGCATTATGGAGAAGGAAGCCAAGCAAGCAAAGAAGAAAGTTGTCGGTGCGAAATGGACGTATTTTTCGAACGTAGTCAGCCACAACAGTACACAGCCGGCGCTTCTTTGTTTACATTCCCGAAAGATGCAGTCAAGATAGAAGAACTCGGATAACAGAGACTCTAACCAGGAGGACTTTTGATTTGGATACACAGACGCCTGTAGAGAACTGGGACAACACAGACTCTTACCAGGATTACTTTGATTTGGATGACAAAGACGCAGACGTGCTACTGTGAGTATGCAGCTTTGGCTTTTTTTGCGTATGTACGTAACTTTTTTAAAATATATAAGCTTTATGAACCTTGGGTTAGGTGAACGGTCTTTTGGGCTGAGTGATTGTGTGTGTTGATCATGTGTTTGAATTGTATTGGCGTGTTCTATGGAGCTAGGAGCTAGCAGAGGAGCTAGGAGCTAGCATAACACGTACCGTACCGTACGTGCGCGTCACGTACGTAACTTTTTAAAAATAGATAAGCTTTATGAACCTTGGGTTAGGTGAACGGTCTTTTGGGCTGAGTGATTGTGTGTGTTGATCAGGTGTTTGAATTGTATTGGCGTGTTCTATGGAGCTAGGAGCTAGCAGAGGAGCTAGGAGCTAGCATAACAAACACGCAGGTGTTTTTATGCAGGATTAATTTGTGGCATATTAAATATAAGCCTGGTTGTGTTGTGGCTAATAGAGTATATATATATGTCTTGTGTTTATTTACTGTTGTAGTCATTCCCAGCTGAATATCAGGTCACCCCCGGCTCTCACAGCATCTTCCCTATCTGAATAGCTTCAACTCCCCACTAGTCCTTCACTTGCACTTTACTCATCCACAAATCTTTCATCCTCGCTCAAATTAATGGGGAAATCTCGGTCCGAATCTCTCTCACTTCATGCGGCCATCATTGTAAACAATAGGGAACTTTGCGTATATGTTCAACTGACTACGTCACGCTACTTCCGGTAGGTGCAAGCCTTTTTTTTATCAGATACCAAAAGTTGCAATCTTTATCGTCGTTGTTCTATACTAAATCCTTTCAGCAAAAATATGGCAATATCGCGAAATGATCAAGTATGACACATAGAATAGATCTGCTATCCCCGTTTAAATAAAAAAAATTCATTTCAGTAGGCCTTTAAGACGACACCACACCAAGAGGGGGCGACATATTGAGTCTGGCGATGGAAAAGGGGGCGTTCCAAGTACACTTAGTTATCTACCTATTACTTAAAAACGAATTGATATTCTGGGAAATGACTGCCAGATTTAATTTCAGGAACAAAAACTACATAAAGGTAACTTGTTAGTGAAATTTCAGTCATCGGGACAAAACTGTTTTATTGAAAAACAATTTGTATATGTGAGAAGAAAAAAAATCAATTGCTAATGGTAACATAAGCTAGGCATTGATGTTCTTGTATTGCACAGTAACTGTGACCAAGTTGCCGTCCCTTTAATCTCAGTGTTGATTTGAATAGCTTGTGCTCCACTTACTGTACATGATGTAAATTTATACCACCTCACTGATACGACTCTCAGGAATCCCCGTGGAGGAGGACGAGGAGGAGCAGGACACCTCGATTAAAGGTCGTCTACTGGCCTTGCTGTATAAAATCAAGGGACCGCCTCAGAAGAGTGAGGAGGAACCCACAGAGAAAGAGCAGGTTGCCCCCTGTGAGTCACTCTTCATTTTTTTGTTCTTTGACAAAAACACGTGGGTAAGTGCTTTTCAAATAATGATGTATGGAGTCGAGGAAGGAAGGATGCTGTTACTTTGACAGTTTCTGTATTTGTCGTGCCTTTGCTGAGAGCAATTTCAATGTTCTCCTTCGCATAAAAGAAGACTAATGGACATCCTTTGTAAGACACTCAGCTATAAATTTTAACGCCAGACTCTCACACCTACGCTGAATGATTGAACAGTGTCAAAATTTAGAACAAAGGTGTCATTCAGAATATCTCCATGACCCATATTATCTTCTTTTTTGTATCTTTTTCAGCTCCTTATTGAACTGATTGCGTTAATCAAGTTGCTCCTCTTGTACTGCCGCATAAATCAAAGCACAAAATGAATCACTGCAAATTCACCTTAGTGGCAGCTATGGTTGGATATCGAGTATCGATTGGAACCGGGACTAACTTTCCGATTCTCCCGGAATCGTTCAAAAGTTTAAATTTCGATTCCTAGTTTCGATACCCAGTCCGCGGACCGGAAAAAAATATGTCAGCCGAACCGGAAGAAGAAGCCGCTGAACACCAACGAAGAAGCGCCCACCGCCGGAAGTGTTAGCATAGCCGAGCGAGTCAGTCAAGCTCAAGCATGGATAGCGGGCGTCGGCGGTCGAAAGTGTGGCTTTACTTTACAAAAAAAAATGAAATAACAGAGCTCCATGTCCATCAACAAACGAGTGGAGAGAGAGCTGCAGATGTACCAGGACGTTCCACCGATACTTATGTCTGACGACCCTGCTGCATGGTGGTGGTCCGGTGGAACCAACAAAAGACTTATCCTTTGCTGTCAGATCTCGCTTTCTCCTATTTATGCGTTCAAGCTTCTTCCACACCCAGCGAACGTGTATTTTCCACAGCAGGAGACACTATCTGTCCAGAACGCTCACGCATCCTGCCTGAGAAGGCGGATATGGTCATTTTCCTAAACAAGAACTGTCTCTGATTTTATACTGTACCTGCTGCTAATCTGGACTGGGTTTTGCAAGTTGTTTCTTATTGTTTATTTGCTTTTCTGCACCAGGTTAGCCCATCAGTGGGAGCACGGTAACATTTTTAAGTACCTGCCGCATCATACACTTGTGTGTGTAAATGTGTTTTCATGAGGTTTTCAAAAATAAAGCTCTCTTGAGGAAAGTGTACCCCTGGGAAAATGTATTCATAATTTATAGTATTTATATTCAAGTTCATAGATTTGATATTTATATTCTAGTTAAAAACAGCCCTGTGAAGAATTTATAGTAAAGTTCATAAAAAGTTAATAGAATTAAAATTGATGGAGAATGTCAGACTATTTCATTCAGAAAGACTGTAGTTTAAGCTAGCTCATTTAAAATATCCTAAACTTTTTTTTGACCCTGCCTCTTAAAAGAATCGGAACCGAGAATAGTCAGGAATCGGAATCGAAACAAAGAATCGGAATCGGAATCATTCGAATTCAAACGATACCCAACCCTATCACTGGCAGCTGGGGCTGGACAATTAATCAAATTTTAAGTTCGATTATGATTATGGCTTCTCACGATTCTGAAAATATAATAATTAAAGAAAAAAAAAAAAAAAAGATTAATAGGCCGTGCAACGTGCATGCAAATTCTGGAGCTGGTGACGGTGAAACAGATGTGGAGCGAATGAGTGAAAAAAGAGCATATCTTCAAGAAGTTTGGGATCGCAACGCTAGTATGCCTCATGGATAATCACTAAACTTAACAAAAAAGTAAGTCATATGAAGTATGAAGTAAGTCTACCATGAATTGATTAACGTGGACCCCGACTTAAACAAGTTGAAAAACTTATTCGGGTGTTACCATTTAGTGGTCAATTGTACGAAATATGTACTGTACTGTGCAATCTACTAATACAAGTTTCAATCAATCAATCAAATTTCGCTTTCACATAACCGCAGACGGAGTCACATAATTGTCCAATAAAACTTAATCCGCTGATAAACGCAAAATAATACCAGGGAAATTGACATAAATGTGAGTGAAATGTTGTCATTGTGAGAAGAAACATTTGTTTTGGGAAAATAATGTGTCCGGTAGCACTCATTTATCCCCGACACACTCAACTGCCCCGTACTGAACTAAACAATCAATGTCGAGACGGCCACTTGAAAGAGCGACTAAACTACGAAGCTAAAGCTAACAAGAACAATCCACACACCCACAACACATCTTATGTGTTTGTGTTGTTGTGAACGACATCGATGTAAGATCAATGTGCAAACTTGAGAGGCGCTCTCTTTTTTTTTGTGCAACAGCCTCAAGTGAGTCGCCTCTTCACGCTTCAAGCTGAGAACAACACCACAGCACACTTCCCCCTTCACAATAATAGCGCTGTGTTCCATATTCCAGTCTGACTGCGCTAAGAAAATAAAGGTTTCAAGAAAGTACCTTACACAAGCATAATGTACTTAAAGCACTTACTGATACATTTTCACAATTATTATGCTTTGACCTCAAATACTGGTCAAAATTGTTCAAAGATAAATTGCACCAATGATCACAACTTTGCGAAATCCCAGAGGCAATGGCTGTTTCTGACATGTACATTATATATTACACGTTTAGTGTGGAACCTCGATTTACGAACTGTTCTTGGACGGGGTTTGTAAACCGAAAAGTTTGTATAACGAAGCAAATATTTTCCCTAAGAAACAATGTAAATATAAATAATTCCAGCCTCGACAAATGTTGATATTGTACTGAAGGTTAATACCGTGTCTTCTGGACCTTAGGGCGCACCGGCTCAAAAGGCGCACTGCCGATTAGCGGGTCTATTCAGGTCTTTTTACATACAAAAGGCACACCGGATTATAAGGCGCATTAAAGGGGTCATATGACTTTTTTCTAAATTTAAAACACTTCCTTGTGGTCTACATCAGTGGTCCCCAACCTGAGGATTTTTGAATTTAATGTACAAACATTTAATAAAATGTTGTTTTTCACAAAAAGCACACAATCTATGGTGGTAAAATAAGTGTAAAAGGTAAAAAACTGAATTAAAAACAAATCTTGTATTGTTTTTTTTATATTGCTGTTATTTAAATGTGTTGGTATTGCTATTTTTATTATTTTACTTGTGGTTTATTCTGTACTAATTTTTATCAAGGTTTTTTTTTTTAACTATTTAAAGTGGAGTTTTGGTGATGCAATAAATACTCATATTCTCAAATTATGAATAATCCTGAAATTAATCGTGATTACAATATCAATCAAAATAATCGTGATTATTATTTTTGCCATAATCGTCTAACCCTGTAGTGGCAGCTATTCATATGATTGACTTATCTTGGTCTCCTGTGAACTGAATATCTTGAAATCGAAATTTGGTTCCTCCCCAAGAAAAAAAGTAAGATAAGAGTCAATTCCTTGACCCTGTGATGAATTACAAATTGAAATGTGCGTTGACATAATTGGGGCTGCACAAAAAAAATTATTGACATGCAAATCATTTTATTCATCGTGATTCTAAATCAATTTTTTAACTAAAAAAATAATTTTTTTAAACTAAAAAAATCAATTTTTTAAACTAAAAAAATCAATTTTTTAAACTAAAAAAATCAATTTTTTAAACTAAAAAAATCAATTTTTAAACCAAAAAAAACAGTTTTTTAAACAAAACATCTATTTTTTAAACAAAAAAAATCTATTTTTTAAACAAAAAAAATCTATTTTTTAAACTAAAAAAATCTATTTTTTAAACAAAGAAAATACATTTTTTTAAACAAAAAAAATAAATTTTTTAAACAAAAAAAATAAATTTTTTAAACAAAAAAAATAAATTTTTTAAACAAAAAAAATAAATTTTTTAAACAAAAAAAATACATTTTTTATACTAAAAAAAATACATTTTTTAAACTAAAAAAATACATTTTTTAAACTAAAATATCAATTTTATCAACTAAAAAATCTATTTTTAACAAGGTCGTTTTTAGGCCATCTCTTTGCAACCAAAGGAGCTTTTTAAACCTGTAACCTGTTTTGAAAATGCTTCAATATAATTATTATACCAAATAATACATTGCGAGAATCGGTTTGAATCGAGAATTGTGTTGAATCGAATCATCACCCCGTGAATCTGAATCGGATCGAATTGTCAGGTGCCCAAAGATTCACACCCCTTACATTAATATTCAGCAAATGTTATCCTTTACCTCCCCAGCTAACCTAAAGGAGCTCATCTCCCAGACCATAAGCAGCTGGGCCCAGGAGACGCACATCCAGGATCCCGAACTGGTCAGGGTGATGTTTAGCCTGCTCAGGAGGCAGTACGACGGCATTGGGGAGCTGCTTCGGGCCATGAAGAAGTCTTACACCATCAGTGCTGCATCCGTGCAGGATGCCATAAACCTACTGGCCTCACTGGGTCAGATCAGGTCTCTGCTGTCCGTGCGCATGGGCAAGGAAGAGGAGAAGCTCATGAGTGATGGACTGGGGTAGGATGATGACTTTTGAGACATGATGCACAATATTAAGCGTGTTCAGCTGGTGGCCCATTAGTGACAGAATCAAACCAGTTGAGTGTTCAGTTCTAAACTTGGAAGTGACTAACATTTTTCCTGCAGATTCCTAAAAAACAGCTAATTCCTAATGTATTGAGGCTCTTTGAATAGCATTTCTGCAGAAGTACCATTAAAACAGCAGAGCAGTACTGTCGGACGATCTTTGACTTGCATTTAAAATATTTCCTTGTGGTCTAGATAATATGTATTTGATATGCTTGGATGTAATTTTTTCTCCACAGTCACATCTTTAAAGGCCTACTGAAACCCACTACTACCGACCATGCAGTCTGATAGTTTATATATCAATGATGAAATCTTAACATTGCAACACATGCCAATACGGCCATGTTAACTTATAAAGTGCAATTTTAAATTTCCCGCTAAACTTCCGGTTGAAAATGTCTTATGTATGATGACGTATGCGCGTGACGTCAATCGTTGAAACGGAAGTATGCGGACACATTGTATCCAATACAAAAAGTTCAGTTTTCATCTCAAAATTCCACAGTATTCTGGACATCTGTGTTGGTGAATCTTTTGCAGTTTGTTTAATGAACAATGAAGACTGCAAAGAAGATAGTTGTAGGTGGGATCGGTGTATTAGCGGCTGGCTGCAGCAACACAACCAGGAGGACTTT
This sequence comes from Entelurus aequoreus, assembly GCF_033978785.1. NCBI lineage: Eukaryota > Metazoa > Chordata > Actinopteri > Syngnathiformes > Syngnathidae > Entelurus > Entelurus aequoreus. Next base: position 17,306,580 of record NC_084753.1, on the reverse strand, counting down.
GACTTGGATAGCAGACGCGCTATCCGACGCTAGCCGCGACCGCATCTATGATCGGGTGAAGTCCTTCGTCGCTTTGTCGATCGCTGGAACGCAGGTGAGCACGGGTGTTGATGAGCAGATGAGGGCTGGCTGGCGTAGGTGTATAGCTAATGTTTTTATCATAGCTCTGTGAGGTCCCGTTGCTAAGTTAGCTTCAATGGCTGGAAAGCATTAACCTTGTAGTTACATGTCCATGGTTTAATAGTATTGTTGATTTTCTGTCTATCCTTCCAGTCAGGGGTTTATTTCTTTTGTTTCTATCTGCAGTTAAGCCCGATGCTATCACGTTAGCTCCGTAGCTAAAGTGCTTCGCCGATGTATTGTCGTGGAGATAAAAGTCACTGTGAATGTCCATTTTGCGTTCTCGACTCTCATTTTCAAGAGGATATAGTATCCGAGGTGGTTTAAAATACAAATCCGTGATCCACAATAGAAAAAGGAGAGAGTGGAATCCAATGAGCCAGCTTGTACCTAAGTTACGGTCAGAGCGAAAAAAGATGCGTCCTGCACTGCACTCTAGTCCTTCACTCTCACGTTCCTCATCCACAAATCTTTCATCCTGGCTCAAATTAATGGGGTAATCATCGCTTTCTCGGTCCGAATCGCTCTCGCTGCTGGTGTAAACAATGGGGAAATGTGAGGAGCCTTTCAACCTGTGACGTCATGATACTTCCGGTACAGGCAAGGCTTTTTTTATCAGCGACCAAAAGTTGCGAACTTTATCGTCGATATTCTCTACTAAATCCTTTCAGCAAAAATATGGCAATATCGCGAAATGATCAAGTATGACACATAGAATGGATCTGCTATCCCCAATTAAATAAAAAAAATTCATTTCAGTAGGCCTTTAAACCCCATTCTGAGTATGCCTGCAGAACGGTTCATTTTGAGGGGCTGTTTTTTCAGATGTAAATGAACCCCTTCATGCCTCTCCCCTGTACACTGTTAAAGTATATATCTTGAAGACAAACATTATCGCTATTTTATTTCAGACCCGGTCGAAAATGTTTTTGACACATACATACGTCTTCTTTCCCTCCGTCTCGTACCTTGCACCTCTTCTCATCATCGAAACTAGGGAGTACGCTGTGTGTGCCTGTGTGTGTGCAAAGATACATGGTGGATTATTTGTATTTGTTTGGCCGTGAACAGAACAAAGTTCCCACTATGAAAATAAGACCTATCTGAACACTACATTTCAACAAGGTGGAAAATATTCCTCCAATTGCTAACATAAAAAGGAGATGATACAAACTTTACACACATACAGTATTGGTTAGCATACCAAAACAGTAAAATTCTCAAATTTTGAAATATTTTGGAACTCTTTTATTGTGCAAATTATCAAATGACTATGATTTACACAATCGAAGGACTTTGAAGCATCAAATAAAACATCAAAATTGTATTAATATGCTTGTTGTACTAATCCAAAAAATGTTTTAAAACAAAAATGCACATGTCTGTGCCAAGTTTAGATTTAAGGCCGAACTGATACTTTCTCCAGTCTGATTAATATCGCCTTTTCCATCACCTTAGATATAATACTGAATGGAGCTATCTGCCTATCGTTATCCTTGCTACAGTATTTATTAGGGCTGCGAATCTTTGGGTGTCCCACGATTCGATTCAGTATCGATTCTTGGGGTCACGATTCGATTATAAATCGATTTGTTCAATTCAACGCCATTCTCGATTCAAAAACGATATTTTTCCGATTCAAAACAATTTTCTATTCATTCAATACATAGGATTTCAGCAGGATCTACCCCAGTCTGCTGACATGCAAGCAGAGTAGTAGATTTTTGTAAAAAGCTTATATAGTTGTAAAGGACAATGTTTTATCAACTGATTGCAATAATGTAAATTGGTTTTAACTATTAAATGAACCAAAAATATGACTTATTTTATCTTTGTGAAAATATTGGACACAGTGTGTTGTCAAGCTTATGAGATGCGATGCAAGTGTAAGCCACTGTGACACTATTGTTCTTTTTATTTTATTTTTATAAATGTCTAATGATAATGTCAATGAGGGATTTTTAATCACTGTTATGTTGAAATTGTTACTAATATTGATACTGTTGTTGATAATATTCATTTTTGTTTCACTACTTTTGGATTGTTCTGTGTTGTGTTTGTGTCTCCTCTCAATTGCTCTGTTTATTGCTGTTCTGAGTGTTGCTGGGTCGAGTTTGCTTTTGAAATTGGATTGCATTGTTATGGTATTGATGTGTATTATTTTGTTGGATTGATTAATAAAAAATAAATAAAAATAAAAATCGATTTTTGAAAAATGAGAATCGATACTGAATCGTACAACGTGAGAAACGCGATTTGAATTCGAATAGATTTTTTCCCACACCCCTAGTATTTGTCTCGCTGGCTTTGTCTTGTACAATGGGCACCAAAGTAACAGACAATATAGAATTACCAGTAGGTACAATACAGTGAGTTAAAAACCCAGTAACTTTGTATACAAATTTTAAATGCTCAGCAGATATCTCATCTGCACCACTCGCCTTATTATTACTTAGCTTCATTACAATATATTTTATTCCTTTGCCAAAACGGTCACATCAACATGGCTGTCCACGTTGTCCACCACAAAAGAGTTGCTTTTACCATGATTTGACGATGATGAGTTGGTTCTGATTTGACGCTTTGGCTTTATTTAACAAGAGTATCCAATGTTGTAACATTTTAAGTCAGAAAAGAAGATAAGGTCCTTATCTTAGTATACAATGTGATCCTAGGAACCATTTATTTGCACTGTCCTGCATGGTTTATGTTATGAATTGACCTTCACAAATAATATGTTTTGTGTCTTTTAGGGACATTATGAACAATAAGGTTTTCTACCAGCATCCGAACCTCATGAGAGTGTTGGGCATGCACGAGACTGTGATGCAGGTCATGGTCAACGTCCTCGGTGGAGACAAGTCACAGGTTGGTTTACATTTAACTAACATAAATGTGCTAGTTTAGCCACTTATTATAACTTGGTTTGTTGGGACGTGTATTAAATAGTAAATAAAAAGTAAATATTACATATATGTTCTATTTTATATTGCTACTATGGTCCATTTTTAGTCTACTTAGTACCTGCCTTATCCTTTCCAGCCTTACCCTTTCCATCCTTTAAAACTGAACTACTGTGTGTAACAATTTCCCTTGTGGATCAATAAAGTTTGTCTAAGTCTAAGCGGTTGTCTATACGTGTCACTGGAAGGATACACCAATCAGGGTTGTATGTGGAGATCAATAACTTGGGTGGGAAAAAAACGTTGAAACTGAAAAATAAAATCTAGATGTTGAACTTTGAAAAATAAAAATAAGTGCATACATTTTTTCAGATTTAATATAATTGTGATTGACTGTGGTAATTATTTTGAATACATTCTTTATTTTCTTGATGGCAAGCGTCCCATTTGGGGCCAAAAGTCTGAATCTAAAAAAAAATATGTTTTGAATCTGACAAAGATCTGAATCTGAAAAAAAAAGAAAAAGATTTGAATCTGAAAACAGAAGCTCAAATATCAAAAATATGTGAACATTAAAACTGAAAATAAAGTATTTATTCAAAATAAGTACCAGAGTGAATTATGTTCAAAAAATTGTTTGGACATTTTGAATACATTAATGTATTTTTCAAAATTCACATCAAAACTGGATTTTTTTTTATTTTTAAAGTTTATTTTTTCAAGTACAAAGTTTTGGCCCTAATTTTGCTCCATAGGTTTAACCCTCTCTAGTTAAAACCAACATTAAAACCAAAGTTTTTTACATTTGCTCTTCGTCTGCAGGAAATTGCCTTCCCCAAGATGGTTGCCAGCTGTTGTCGCTTTCTGTGCTATTTTTGTCGCATCAGTCGTCAGAACCAGAAAGCCATGTTTGACCACCTGAGCTACCTGCTGGAGAACAGCAGCGTTGGTCTAGGTATGTATTGATGAACGGATTGATCTTAAAGAAAAGAACCAGTGAGTGAATTTCTAGAAAAAATGCTAAGGGTTAACTTGATAAGTCAGAGGACTCTGCTACTTCTTACTTGGTAGACCGGCAATATTTTCTCAGATTTTTATTTGCATAAAAATGATTAAATATATGATTTGTAGCCTCTGAAGCAATGCGGGGCTCCACTCCGCTGGATGTTGCCGCATCATCAGTGATGGACAACAACGGCCTCGCTCTGGCCTTGGAGGAGCCGGATCTGGAAAAGGTTGGTTTCCCCCGCTCTAAAAACTAAACACCTGAACAGATTGGAAAAAATACACTCACTGCCAACACAACAAATATATAGTAGAACCTTGATTTGCGAACCCCTCTATTTGCAAAGTTGTCGGTTTACGGACTTTCAGATCGCGCTAAATGTGCCTATGTGTACGAACGCTTTATTCATTAATTTTGTAATTAAGAAAGCCAGTTTCGTACCACAGCAAGTTTTTAATTGTGATCACAAATTACTTTCCTGGAAAAAAATGTCGAAGCGGAGTTATTTCACAGCAGAAGAGGGGACTAACTTTCCAAGATCGTGCGCACGCACACACACACACACACACATACACACACACACACACGCACACACCCGCACACACCCGCCACCTTCCTTCTCTCCCTCTGTCTGCTCCTTTCTCTCTTCTCATGAGCTGCTCCTTTCCAATCTTAATGTATTGTAAGTGGATTTTATTGTTGCAATATGGTTGTTAAAATTAAGGCTTTTTGTGATTCCTGATAGTTTGTGAGGGCACCAAAGAGACTGTGTGTGTGTGCGTGTGTTGGCAGAGCAGCGGATACAGGACAGTTCTGCTTGTTGTTGTTGTTTTAGCTTGTTGATAGACAGTTAATCAATCTCCTTATGTTTGTTTGATATACAGTATTTTATAGCACTATATATTGTTTTTCAAAGTGCACAACCCTTAACTAAAACACTGAGTGGTACACAAGTGTCCTGTTGGACAAAAAACATGTACTGTATAATAAGAAATTATATCCGTTTTTACAAGTTATGCCCTCCAATTTTCCTTATGTTGAGAGTCTGCTGGGAAACATTGCGGGGGTTCATAAAGTAAACAAAAAAGGAACTAAAATAAATAGAAAAATATATAAATTTTATTTAATAAAGAAATCTCTGAAGGTTGCCCCATATAACACATGGAAAATGGGAAGACTTTTTCGACTGCCCGTTGCCGTGGGATGCAATATTCAAATTAATCTACACACCCACGGGAAAAATGTTAAAACTACGGAATATGTCAGATGATTGCCGATTTTGTCGTCAGGAGTCTGAATCCACCCTGCATTTGTTTTGGTATTGTCATATTGTGTCTTCGTTTTGAGTGGAAGTTGAAAAAATGTGTTTAAGGATTGGTTTGTTTATGAAGCTTGATGTGGTTTCTGTTATTTTAGGAGAGTTCATTGACAGTTATGATTTATTTAATTTAATTATAGTACTCGGTAAAATGTTTATTTTAAGGCCAAAAACAGATATTCACTTAGTATTACTTTCTTTAAAACATTTATTCAGTATTTTTTAACTTTAGAAAGTTATATGGTTGAAACCGATGATGCCAAAAAAAAAAAAAAAAAAAAAAATGGGAAGTCCTCAAATGCTTATTTTGAAAATGTAATTTTGTTTATAGATTATATGCAATCTTTTGTTGTGTTCCCTAATTTGAATGTACATAAATGAAAGTGTGTGTTGCTGAGCCCGACCTGGACATAATCTGGACTGTACATACGGTAAATGCTTATTTTGAAAATGTAAGTTTATTCATAGATTATATGCAATCTGTTGTTGTGTTCCCTAATTTTGAGTATACATAAATGAAGGTGTGTTTTCCTGAGCCCGACCTGGACATAATATGGACTGGACCTGGTTTTAAGAACTCTTTAAACAATCTAATTTCATTGACAACCTGGTCTGATGAAGATAATGTCCTTTAGTTTTTAAAGAAAATAAATAAATAAATAAAAAACATTTTCTTGAACAAAAAATAAAATAAAATAAAATAAAAACAGTTACATAAAAACTAGTAATTAATGAAAATGAGTAAAATTAACTGTTAAAGGTTAGTACTATTAGTGGACCAGCACCACACACAATCATGTGTGCTTCACGGACTGTATCCCTTGCAGACTGTATCGATATATATTGATATATAATGTAGGAACCAGAATATTGATAACAGAAGGAAACAACCCTTTTGTGTGAATGAGTGGGAGGGAGGGTTTTTGGGTTGCTGCATTAATTGTAAGTGTATCTTGTGTTTTTTATGTTGATTTAATAATAATAATAATACATTGAAAAAAAACCTTAACTAACACATGCACTTTTGTCGAGGCTGGAACCCATTATTCATATTTACATTGTTTTTTTACGTAAAAATCTCCTTCATTATATTACCTTTTTGTTCCATGCACCTTGTTCAAGAACCAATTAAGTTTGTAAATCGAGGTCCCACTGTATATTTATACAGTTCCTTATGAAACCTGGCAGTGAGGTATTTTATAAATAGATTTACAATATTTAACATAATATTTAATACATTTGAAAACATATAAAATCTCCCTTATGGCTGACTGTCTCTGACATGACAAATTATGCAACTTCCCAGTAATTTTAAATGTCAGATTAAAATGAGGTATAGAAGCAAGAAGATGGATCGTTTGTAAACAAATAGAGGCCTTGTACCACCCATGCTTAGCCACAGAAAAATGAAGTATGACTTTGTATAACAAGACAGCAGTGCTTACTCAGCAAATCATTTAGGCCACAGAGTACAGTATTAAAGTGTGTTTGTGTGCGAAGGTGGTGACATACCTCGCTGGATGTGGTCTTCAGAGCTGTGCCATGCTGGTAGCTAAAGGTTACCCAGACCTGGGCTGGAACCCCATAGAGGGAGAGCGCTACCTGTCCTTCCTGAGGTTCGCAGTATTCTGCAACGGTAAGCAGATGTTAATGTTTAGCTTTTATTTTCCCCAGTGGAAGTAAACAGCAATACTAGTCAACAGATAGAAGTGTGTCGCAGGCTATACAATATAACTGGACAAAAAGTGCATTGTACATTTCTGGTGCTTGCACAATGACTATAATAATATGAATTTGTGTAGGGTTGTCCCACATTCTTGTTTGGCTGGAAGTTCTCTTAAAATGTTAAAAACAATCTGTTGTAAGACCACAAAGCCCTGCATTTGGAAACATTTACTGTGGAACCTTAAAAGTCGAACACAAGCTTTTGAAGACATTCCGGAGTCAAATGCCGTAAAGACTGTGTTTTAAGTGAAATAGTAATATTCTTAACTGCAATGTCAATTGTAAGAATCATTTATTCACCGTTGATATCAAGATTCTGAAACATTGTCATTTTAGCTATATTGTGGTGACCAGAACATAGATATCTGCTTTCGATGTCCTAATACAGAGCTATTCAACTAGCGGCCCCGGGGGCCAAATCTGGCCTGGGAATGACACCCTACCTCTATGCCTCCAGTTTCAGATCAAAACTTGGGAGACAATCTTTTGGACCAATTCCTGATATTGACATTTTAACCTTGCTCGCAAACATAGAACACTGGGGTCCAAACTTGTGATTTACATAACTCGGGCGTTCCTCAAGGCACCCCTTTAAGTCTTTTCTTTTTAAGCAGTTACAAAATGTTTTCTTAATGTGATTTATTTAACTAAGGTGTTCCTATAATGTGTTTACTTTAGATTCAATCAGTACTCATCTGTTCAACTTCTTCAGTTATACTAGTGCTGTTCCTCAAGGTTCTATTTTAGGTCCTCTCTTATTCATCTTTTGTTCTATTCAACTGGTTGCTCACAAGTTTAGTTACAACAAAATTGAGATGCTCATATTGTCAGAAGGTCCCTAAATCCAGCGGAGCGCTCCTGTGACAAAATAAAAATACCTAAATCAAATGTCTACTATGTTGTTCGGAATATACAAAAAAGTTGCGACCACTGTTTGTACATTGATCTTACATCAATGATGTCGTTCACAACAACACAAGCAGATGACACATGTTGTCGGTGTATGGATTGTTCTTGCGAGCTTTAGCTTTGTAGTGTAGTCGCTGTTGCAAGTGACCGTCTCGACATTGTTTAATTAAGGACGGGGCGGTTGAGTGTGTCGGGGATAAATGAGCGCTCCCGGACACATTATTTCCCAAAATAAATGTTTGTTCTCACAATGACAACATTTCACTTACATTTATGTCAATTTCCCTGATATTTTGCGTTAAACAGCAGATTCCATTTTATTGGCCAATTATGTGACTCTGTCCACGGTTACGTAAACGTGGAACTCATATGCGTGACTTATTTTGTTGAGGTCAGTGATTATTGATTATGCATACTAGCACTGTGTCAAATTAAAACATAGCAACAATGGTGAGATCCCAAACCTCTCATAGACATTCGCTCCAGATCTGTTTCACCCTCACAAGCTCCGGAATTTGCATGCACGTTGCACGGCCTCTTTATTGTTTTTTTTTGTTTGTCGGTTATTTCATAATCGTGAGGAGCTATAATCGTAATCAAAATGACGTTGATTGTCCAGCCCCCCACCTTATTCTTATGCGAGACCCACCCAGGAATGAAGCCATATGAATTTTTTCTCTACTGTACAGTGTACGCAAAAACAATTATAATCAAATGCTTAGGCAATTGTATAACAATATCATGGGAAGAATCCTAATATATGTATATTCATATATTATTCACTATTACACTATTTTCCTGAGGGAACTCTCCTGAAGAAATCAATAAAGTACTATCTATCTATCTATCTATCTACACGCGACCCTCTGAAGGCAGCCATAACTGTGACGTGGCCCTCAATGAAAACGTATTTGACACCCCTAAGAAGGAAAACAGGGATTGTGTGCCTAGTCTGAGTTCATGCCATTGTTGTCTCCTCCAGGTGAGAGTGTGGAGGAGAATGCCAATGTGGTGGTGAAGCTGCTCATCCGACGTCCGGAGTGCTTCGGTCCCGCCCTGAGGGGTGAAGGGGGCCAGGGTCTGCTGGCGGCCATGAAGGAGGCCATCAGGATCTCTGAGGATCCCGCTCTGGACCTGCCCAAAACCTCTCCCGCTATTACAACTGGGTTGGAAACAATTTTCTTTTTGCTGCATCACTTTTCTCTCATAGCAATATTATTTATATTTAGATCATTATGGCAGTTTTTTTCTTTATGCACCAACATTATACTTATTTGGATGATGCAATAGCAGAACATGCTGACATCATTGATGACGGCGGTCATGAGAGATGCAAACACGTTAAGGCACAGGTGTCAAACTCAAGGCCCAGGGGCCACATCTGGTCCACCTGATCATTTTACTTGGCTTGGGAATAACGTGTCAATAAATTACCTTATCTTTTCTTATTAAATATATTTGTTCTTTCCGTTTTGATAGAAAAAAAATATGTACTGCATGAAAATTACATATCTTTTAAACTTTAATAATGTCCAATATTGCAGCAAATATAATATCATACTTTCCAATTTGTTTTGTTGAAATAAAATTAAATACGTAAATATATGCTTGACTTATGATTTTAAAGAAAGTTATACATCAAATTGTACACTGTAAAAATTAAAATAGATTTTACGGTAAAATGTATAGTGGTTTTGACAGCATAATACAAAAAAAACTCTACCACTGTTTTTTATGGTAGAATTTTGTCGACTGAGCTGCCAGTTTTTACCATAAAATCTACAGTTGTTGTTTTTACGGTGTATCACTGTTAAAGCAAAAAAACGGTACCACATTTTTTTACGGTAAAAAATGGAAGCTTAAAACAAACAATGGTACTGTTTTTCCATTTGCGGTAATATGTCAATTTTACAGAAAAATTCTGGCAAATAAACTGCCAGGTTTAGTTTTATGACTAACTACATGCTTCCATAAAATAGATAAACAGTTCTGACAAATTTAAAGAAAATTAAAAAAAATGTAATTAAAACTTTTTTTTTCAAAAATTCTACCCAAATGAAGTCAATACAAATGTTTTTCCATTTATTGTAAACAAACGTTTTACTACAGTAAAATTCCGGTGACTGAGTTGCCTTTTTTTTTTTTTTTACTGTAAAATCTATAGATTATTTGTTTTAATATTTAAATATTTTATATTTTATTCACCATTTTAAAAATAAATACGGTAATCAAATTTAGAGGCACATTCATGTCTGTCTCAAGCGATCCTCTGAGGGAAGCCATAACTGCAATGTGACACCTGTGCTCTAGAGCTACACTCACCTCATTTGGTGCACAATGTTTTTTGTGGTTGTAGAACTGCACTATTTAGCTAAATGGTATTGGCAGAATATCAGAATGCACATCAATTCAAATTATATTGCCAGTTTGTGTTTCCCTGATTACCAACTTGTGATGATTATGTCTGTGCACTTCAGGTCTGGTGATGAAGAGGAGGAAATCATCCACATGGGCAACTCCATCATGTCCTTTTACTCCGCACTCATCGACCTACTGGGTCGCTGTGCTCCAGAGATGCATGTGAGGCCTTTTTGATGACAGTCTGAGCAGAATACTCGCATTGTTTTCTCACCTGAACGCTTTTCTGTCTCTGGCAGCTCATCAATGCTGGTAAAGGTGAGGCGCTGCGCATACGAGCCATTCTACGCTCTCTGGTTCCCACCACCGACCTAGTTGGCGTCATCAGCATCCCGCTCAAAAAACCTGTGGTTGATAAAGGTGTGTAGTAGGGCTGGGATTCTTTGGGCACCCCACAATTCGATTACATTCTTGGGGGTAACGCTTCGATGCGGAATCGATTTTTAATTCAAAACGATTCTCGATTCGTAATCAATACTTTTTTAATAACATTGGGTGCCAGTTCTGTGATTAACTACATTCCTCCATAAAATAGACACAGCTTTGATAAAATTGTGTATTATTTACTTATCTGTACAGCAAACAATGTGATTTGCCTGTCTGAAAAAGACTGATTAAAAAATATATATATACCGGTATGTATGTATTAGGGCTGTGAATCTTTGGGTGTCCCACGATTCGATTCAATATCGGTTCTTGGGGTCACGATTCGATTCAAAATCGATTTTTTTCAATTCAACGCGATTCTCGATTCAAAAACGATATTTTCCCGATTCAAAAGGATTCTCTATTCATTCAATACATAGGATTTCAGCAGGATCTACCCCAGTCTGCTGACATGCAAGCAGAGTAGTAGATATTTGTAAAAAAGCTTTTATAATTGTAAAGGACAATGTTTTATCAACTGATTGCAATAATGTAAATTTGTTTTAACTATTAAATGAACCAAAAATATGACTTATTTTATCTTTGTGAAAATATTGGACACAGTGTGTTGTCAAGCTTATGAGATGCGATGCAAGTGTAAGCCACTGTGACACTTTTGTTCATTTTTTTTTAATTTTTATAAATGTCTAATGATAATGTCAATGAGGGATTTTTAATCACTGCTATGTTGAAATTGTAACTAATATTGATACTGTTGTGGATAATATTCATTTTTGTTTCACTACTTTTGGTTTGTTCTGTGTCGTGTTTGTGTCTCCTCTCAATTGCTCTGTTTATTGCAGTTCTGAGTGTTGCTGTGTCGGGTTTGGTTTTGGAATTGGATTGCATTGTTATGGTATTGCTGTGTATTGTTTTGTTGGATTGATTAATAAAAAAATTAAAAAATTTTTTTTAAAAATACATTAAAAAATACAAATAAATAAATAAATAAAAAATCGATTTTTTAAAAATGAGAATCGATTCTGAATCGCACAACGTGAGAATCGCGATTCGAATTCGAATCGATTTTTCCCCACACCCCTAGTATGTATGTATATATATATGTATATATATATATATGTATATGTATCGATGTATATATATGTATATATATATATATATATATATATATATATATATATATATATATATATATATATATATATATATATATATATACATATCGATGTGGTCAGAGTTAAAGACCACATCGATATGTATATATCGATGTTAGTGGTGGGTGCCCTGACCCACCACTAACATAATTTATTATGTTGTTTAGGGCCACATAATACATTTGTTATTATGTGGTCCTAATAACAAATTTTAGGGCCACTTGGGAATTTCTATGTGGCCCTAAACAACCACATTTAATGTACATGCCAGGGGCCGGCCTTGTTAACAAAGTGCGTACATTTCTGTGTCTAACTTACAGATGGCGCAGTGGCAGAACCCGACATGTCAGCCTGTTTATGTCCGGACCACAAGGCCCCCATGGTGCTCTTCCTGGACAGAGTGTATGGCATCGAGGACCAGAGCTTCCTCCTCCAGCTGTTGGAAGTTGGCTTCCTGCCCGACCTCCAAGCTGCTGCATCCTTAGACACGGTGAGTAAGGAGCAACACATCTTAGGTCAACCAAAAAGTGCAACTAATGAGATCTAATGTGAGATCAGCACAAAATATTATTTTACAGATAATTTAATGCATTTTGGAAGGTGTTTGTAATATTTGTACATGATAAAGTTTATTCGTACCAAACATTGTGTTGCATGATTGCCTCTGATGTTCACTTGTCTTATATTCAGACACATTTTGGGTATAAAAGATGGAGCTAAGTTTTGACCTTGACATGTTCCATCTGTCATCTGCAGTCTTCCTCAAAAGGGTCACCTGACCACTGTGACGTGTCGCCTGTCAGCTGGACTAGTTAGGCGTGGCCGTATGCAAATAGACCTGTGAAATCTACCTGGTTGGCCGCACCCCCAGCCGCTTGATGTTCTCTGGAGGGGAGCGTCCCAATGCAGTAGAAATAAGCTAATCATGGACAGGGACAAGGCGGTTTACAAATAAGGAAGCAGTGCGGGGACACTATGAATTGAGATGAGGGAGCATTCATCCATTTTCACACCGCCACGCCCCCTCCAGAAGCGGCGGGGGGGCGTGGCCAACCAGGTAGATGTGATAAGTCTGCCACGCCTAGGAAGTACAGCTGATAGGCGACAAGTCACAGTGGTCAGGTGACCCTTCTGAGGAAGACTGCAGGTGTGTAAAAACATGTTGAGGTAAAAACTTTTCTGAATGTAAGAAACTGAACATATATATTCAGTTTGAAGACATAATGAATCCATTTGAGCCACGATTGTCTTGATTGTGGCACGTACCTCATGAAAAGTCCAGTTCCTTATCCCTTGACTTTTTCCGAGTTTGCATTAATTGCAATGCAAATATTAGCTCATTTGGAATTTGATGCCTGCAACATGTTTCAAAAAAGATGGCACAAGTGGCAAAAAAGACCCACGGGTGAACAGGCTAATTGGGAACACGTGGGTGCCATGATTGGGTATAAAAGCAGCTTCCATGAAATGCTCAGTCATTCACAAACAAGGATGGGGCGAGGGTCACCACTTTGTAAACAAATGCGTGAGCAAATTGTTGAACAGTTGAAGAACGACATTTCTCAACGAGCTATTGCAAGGAATTTAGGGATTTCACCATCTAAGGTCTGTAATATCATAAAAAGGTTCAGAGAATCTGGAGAAATTACTGCACGTAACATTGAATGCCCGTGACCTTGGATCCCTCAGGCGGTACTGCATTAAAAAAAACGACATCAGTGTGTAAAGGATATCACCACATGGGCTCAGGAACACTTCAGAAAACCACTGTCAGTAACTACAGTTGGTCGCTACATCTGTAATTGCAAGTTAAAACTTTACTATGCAAAGTGCCAGCCATTTATCAACAACACCCAGAAACGGCATTGGCTTCGCTGGGCCCGAGCTCATCTAAGATGGACTGACGCAAAGTGGAAAACTGTTCTGTAGTCTGACGAGTCCACATTTCAAATTGTTTTTGAAAACTGTGGACGTTGTGTCCTCCGGAACAAAGAGAAAAAAGAACCATCCGGATTGTTCTAGGCGCAAAGTTCGAAAGCCAGCATCTGTGATGGTATGGGGGTATATTAGTGCCCAAAGCATGGGTAACTTACACATCTGTGAGGGCACCATTAACGCTGAAAGGTACATACAGGTTTTGGAGCAACATATGTTGCCATCCAAGCAACGTTATCATGGACGCCGCTGCTTATTTCAACAAGACAATGCCAAGCCACGTGTTACAACAGTGTAGCTTCATAGTAAAAGAGTGCGGGTACTAGACTGGCCTGTCTGTAGTCCAGAGCTGTCACCCATTGAAAATATGTGGCACATAAGGAAGCGTAAAATACCACAACATTGAACAACTTAAGCTGTACATCAAGGAAGAATGGGAAAGAATTCCACCTGAAAAGCTTAAAAAATCAGTCTCCTCAGTTCCCAAACGTTACCTGAGTTAAAAGGAAAGGCCATGTAACACAGTGGTAAAAATGCCTCTGTGCCAACTTTTTTGCAATGTGTTGCTGCCATTAAATTCTAAATGAATGATTATTTGCAAAACAAAAGTTTCTCATTTCGAACATTAAATATCTTGTCTTTGCAGTTGATTCAATTGAATATAATTTGAAAAGGATTTGCAAATCATTGTATTCTGTTTTTATTTACGAATTACACAACGTGCCAACTTCACTGGTTTTGGGGTTTGTACATCACAAGTTTAGACCCCAGAGTTCTATGTTTGCTAACAAGGTTTACATGTCAATGCAAATATCTGCCAGTGTGTTTACAGTGGTCCAAATTCCTCCATACAACATGAGGTTGGAATTGGGGGTTAAATCACCAAAAATGATTCCCAGGCTTGGCCACCGCTGCTGCCCACTGCTCCCCTCACCTCCCAGGGGGTGAACAAGGGGATGGGTCAAATGCAGAGGACAAATTTCCCCACACCTAGTGTGTGTGTGACAATCATTGGTACTTTAACTTTAACTTAACTTGTGTTTTTAGGAATTTGCTGGAAAATTGTAAGTCTCTCACAAGTTTTTTTTAACTGGCTGCCAGTTGAATAGCCCAGATGATGAAAAAGAGAAGACCTAAAATTGAACCATGAGGAACACCATTAGTATAACTAAATAAGTCGAACAAATGACTACTGACTGCATCCGAAGTAAACAAGCTAGAGCAGGGGTCGGCAACCCGCGGCTCCGGAGCCGCATGCGGCTCTTTGACCACTCTGATGCGGCTCAGCTCCATACTTGCCGACCCTCCCGGTTTTCCCAGTAATTTTTTTGTGGCTCCCATTGTTTTCTTTAATTTGTGAAACTTTCCAAAATGGCTCTTTGAGTGGTAAAGGTTGCCGACCCCTGAGCTAGAGCAATACCTAAGTTAAATAAATCACATTACGAAAAATAACTGTCAAAAAGAGAAGCACTCTCGTGTTTTTTAGGAATTCGCTGCAAAAATGTTTGTCTCCCAAGTTTTGAAGTTTTGAAGTGGTCGCCAGTTGAACAGCACGGATTTACACTCTTTATCTCCTGTGTACCCACTGTCGTCTGTCGCAGGAGGTTCTGAGTACCTCGGAGACGGCGTTGGCCATGAACAGGTACATTGGTGCCGCTCTGCTGCCTCTGCTGACTCGCTGCGCCGCCCTGTTTGCCGGCACGGAGCACCAGGCGTCGCTGATCAACGCCACGCTTCAAACCATCTACCGACTGTCCAAAGGGCGTTCCCTCACCAAAGCCCAGAGGGATGTGATTGAGGAGTGTCTGCTGGCTATCTGCAAGTAAGCTAGGGATGGAGGTTTAAAAAAATTT
The DNA here is from genome assembly GCF_033978785.1 of Entelurus aequoreus. Classification (NCBI taxonomy): domain Eukaryota; kingdom Metazoa; phylum Chordata; class Actinopteri; order Syngnathiformes; family Syngnathidae; genus Entelurus; species Entelurus aequoreus. The sequence continues at coordinate 17,290,852 of NC_084753.1, read as the reverse complement.
AAAAAAATAAATAAAAAATAAGAATAATTACAAAGAATATATTAAGTAAATAAATAAATAAGTACAGGAAAAAAAACAGTGGTAGCACAAAAAAACAGTAGCAGTAGTATTAGTGCTAATTGTACTCCGTAGTGGGGAAGTTGGTAAGTTACACCTAAATTAACATTTCAGTCCATGATTTCCATAAAACAGCCAGGTTTGGAGACTATTATTTCCATTCCATCGTCTAGATTCGTGTTTCCAAACCATAGAGCATTGTTGGCCGCAATCTCACCCTAGTGGGCCGCCAAAAAATACTGTTTCTCAGCTGTGCTCTGTAGTGAAGTGAACTACATTTATATAGTGCTTTTCTCTAGTGACTCAAAGCGCTTTACATAGTGAAAACCATGATCTAAGTTACATTTAAACCAGTGTGGGTGGCACTGGGAGCAGGTGGGTAAAGTATCTGGCCCAAGGACACAACGGCACTGACGAGGATGGCTGGAGCCTGGAACCCTCAAGTTGGGCCGTAGCGGTACACAGTGGTAATGACAATATCAAACAAAGAGAAGAAGTCTGGAATTAGTCATAGAAAAATTTCTTAAGCATAAAAAATATGACTAAAGTGGTGAAGCTGTATTTTAATTTGCACCGAAATTGTATAATATTTATTTATTATTAATTTAGTTAGAATTTATTTATTTTAGCAATGCATAATTGTATTTATATATATTTTTTTCTAATCAGTTTTTATGATTTTATTCTGTTGCAGTATATTTGATTAGTATTTATTTTTGTAATCAGCCTTACCTCAGTCTTGATGATCATAATAATAATACATAGTTTCATATCATTTGACAAGGTTTATTCTGTTAAACTAAGTAAGTTAGATATAATTATTTATTACGATTAAAATCAAGAGTAAGATTACTAATTCAGTGTTAATATTTTAGTGGGCCCCCGGCCCCTCTGTAGTGGAAAAGTTGAACCACGAGGTCAAAAAGGTTAAGAACCCCTGTTCCAGGTGATACTTTCACATATTTCAACTTGTTTTGTAGGCATCTGAGACCTTCTATGATGCAACAACTGCTCAGACGTTTGGTGTTTGACGTCCCCATGCTCACGGAATACTGCAAAATACCTCTCCGGGTAAGAACATACACCGCACATTTTTTCATGATATTCTAAATAAAATAAATTACTATGGATAGTAAGAATTTAAGAATAAAACAAATGCCTCTTATTGTGACTATACAGTGGAACTTCGATTTACGAACTTGATTGGTTCTTTAGCAGGTTTTGTAAATAGGAAAGTTTGTATAGTAAAGCAAGTTTCTCCCAAAGAAACAAAGTAAACATGAATATTGGGTTCCAGCCTTGACAAAAGTCCAAATTTTAGTCAAGGTTTGTACACTTTGAGCACAATATAAAGTGTGATAAAGTACTATTTATCAAACAAATATAACAAGGAGGTGATGGATAAACTATCTCTTTATTAACAAGCAAAAACAACGACAAGCTTAAATGTCCTGTATGTGCTGCTCTGCCAACATGCGCACACACAAAGAAGTCTCTTAGGGTGTCCTTACAAACGATCACAAATCACAGAAATCCTTCACTTTAACAGCCATATTGCTGCAACAATAAACATTTAAAAAGGTCAAATCCACTTTTACATTGTCATCGGCAAATGAGCAGCCGAGGAGAGGAAGGAGCAGACAGAGGGGAAAAAGGGAGGGGACGGGAAGGAGGGGCCGTGTGTGTGCTCTTGGAAAAGACTCCGCTGAACGAGAGGTAACGTCTTTTCTTCCGCTGTAAAATATGTATGCTTTGGCAACTTTTCCCAGAAAAGTCCGGTCTCATCACAATTAAAAACTTGCTGTGGTACAAAACCTGCTTTGTCAATCTCTTCATTACGAACAAGTACAAAATGGCTGCCAGCGGGACACAAAATTAATGATTGAAGCATTCGCACACAGAGGCATATTTGGCTCGATCTAATTAGTTCGTAAATTCTAATGTACGCATGTCCAATGACATTAAAAGCCGCTCCTTCTCTGGTGCAGTCATGCAATAGAAAACAGAATAATAAAAATAAAGAAAAATAGTGCAAATCGATAAAGATTAATCGCCTTTAAACTAATTAAACAATATAATTTAAAATGTCTTGTGTTATTCCAAATGCATGTTAGTTGTTGTTTTTTTACATTGTATTATTTGTTGGATCTCTAGCTACTGACCAACCACTATGAGCAAAACTGGAAGTACTACTGCCTTCCATCTGGTATGGGGAGCTATGGCACAGCTTCCGAAGAAGAGCTCCTCCTGACCAAGAAACTCTTCTGGGGAATCTTTGACTCCCTGTCTCAAAAGGTATCATCGAGGCATCATCTTGAAAGCTCATTGATCCGTTTGTCTAGCATGTTCCGCATGTTGGTTTTGGGTCCGAGAAATCAGAGTGACAAGAAAGTTCAGTGAAGCAGCAACATGTGATGTTGCTAAAACGGATTAATAATTGAAAAGTCCGTGACAGAAGAGCGCTCCCCTCTCTTCTGACCTGAGTATGCGCCGTATAACAGCTGTCGGTCCTCTAATCTTGCAGAAGTATGATGCTGACCTGTTCAAAATGGCCAACTCATGCCTTTGTGCCATTGCTGGAGCCTTGCCTCCTGACTTTGTGGATGCCAGTTTGGGAGCAACACTGGAGAACCATGCTTCTATTGACACACAGGGGAACTTTGACCCCAAACCCATAAACACTGCCAAGTAAGCATTTAGAAGTCTGTCACAAATATAAAATCATAGTGTGTATAATTGATTCGAACAATAAAAAAAAGGCATTTAGTGATGATCCAGACTGTTCACACGTTACAAATTTAATCGTAAAATGCCCCATTAAGTATTCACATAATCAAACACAATCTCTACTTTGCAGTATCTCTCTACCTGAAAAACTTGACTACATTGCCAACAAATATGCAGAGCATTCCCACGAGAAGTGGTCATCGGAGAAGGTTTGTGCCTGCATGTTTTGATTTGTAACATGTGTGATGAAAAGCAGACGAATCGTCTCTCTTGTGTTGGCTGCTCCAGGTGTCAGCGGGCTGGAAACATGGGGAAAGTATGGATGAGCATGCCAAAAAACATCCACTGCTAAAGCCTTACAAAGCTCTTGGTGAGAAGGTACGTGCACATAAAAACAAAGATTGCTTTGTCTTAATTAGAGATTGACCGATCAGGGTCGATACCGATACCAAATATTAGGCCGATAACCAATATTTAGAGCCGACTATTTGCAGTAAAAGTTATTTGAACATGAATAGTATGTCAGTTCCCAGCTGGACAAGGCTTTAAGTTGTTTTTTTAACATTTTATTTTTAGGAAACTTCACACCAATAGAAATTTTTGTGCTGCACTATTGTTGTGGTCAATTTAGCACCAAAAACTTTTGGGGATTTCACAAAAACCTTTATTACGCGCATTTCAAAATATGGGAAATCTCCTGGCAAAATTGGTAAAAATATGGGGTTTCTCTACATCACAATAACTCGCCATCTCGTCAAATGTATTCAAATTTATATTAGCTTATGGATGTAATACATTGTTAGGTTTTCTCGTAAGGAACCCGGAAATATTGCAAACATTTAAATTAAAGCAAATCTAGTCTCCTTCATGTACACTCCAAGTTCGATATAACGTGGTCAGTACTATGCAACATTCTATGTAACGCGATTGTGCCACGGACCCCGAATTTTCCACCAGAATCAATCGCATTGTTTTCACCAAATTATCGCGTATTTACAAACTTACACGGAAAAAAAGGAATTAAAAAAAAAACTTAATAAAAATTTAAGCTGCGGGCAGTGTTGTAAACGGGCCCTTGCACCACAGGGTTCACGTAAGTCAGCCAGCACGAATGATGCTTGCGGTCACGTTCTTCCCGATGCCCTGACCCACCACTAAAAATTTTGGGACCCCCAAAAGATAAAACATAGTTAGACGCACCTGCAAAACTATGGGGGGACTTTTCGTGCATGTTAACGGTGTAAAAATGGCACTCGAAAAAAACAAAGAGCAATTTTAATAGGGTCCTTCCAGTGCTCTGCATCGCCCCTTTGGGGTTTGCTCAGCTGCTAGGGCCCTAATAAAATAAAATAAAATCGAATTAAATAAAAAAAGTCAATAAATTAAAATAAGATCAAGATCTGAGTTTCATGTTTTGTGGCGAAACATCGGAGCAATGTTTGGCGCCATGCCACGGCCACATTTTATGGCGTAGGCAAAATGTATCTGCAAATTATCATCACCTCTATGCGTGGTATCTGTAATTTTAAACACGACTCATTTGGCCAAAGTCCCTAGGAGGAGTTTGTTAAAGTATGACCCTTTTTTTTTGCTGAAAAATGGCTAAAAACCGTCGGAGCAAAGTTTGGCGCCATACAACGCCCACATCTTATGGCGTAGGATTAATTTGTTTGCAATTTAGTATTGAAAATATGTATAGTATTTGTAATTCTGACAACGACTCATTTGGTCAAAGTCCCAAGGAGGAGTTCATTAAAGTACAACCTCTTTTTTTCGACAAAAAAATGGAAGACGAAAACCAAGATGGCCGACTTTCTCTTTGTTTTCATATATGGGTTCCTGAAACTTCTATATGCGTCCCGTCATGATTAACGTCTCCTGCTATTTTCTTGTTGATATGTGAAACTATTAGGAGGGGTTCTGTTTTCTTCTGATTTTAAAGGAGCCAATTTTAAAATTTCATTTTCGGCACCACCAAAATATAAACTTTTTCACCATGCCTGAAGCGTCTGCAAGAATGGGGACTTTTCGTGCCTGTTAAGGTCCTCAAAAAGCTGTCCAAACATTTAGAAGATAAACAGCAATTTCAATAGGGCCCTTGTGGTGCTCTGCATCTCCCTTGCATGGCTTTGTCTGTTGCTTGGGCCCTAATAACAAAAAATTGACCAAGTGATGTCCAAACCTTCTGGTGGGTAGTGCCCGCCCCATTCTGTGACATTGGAGCACAATCCACCATTCGCGTCACGTAGCGTAAGGGCACTATCTACCAAACAGGTATAGAGAGCCGAGCTACAGTGCATAACTTTTGTCAAAAAAAGGGTAAAAAAATAAGGATTTCTATATTAGGAATAACGCTATCAGTATTTCATAGACCCCAATGACCGCGTTATATCGAACTTTGATTGTAGCTTATAGTCGACACATTTTTCAAGTTGGCTGACATAATTTCTTCCTGGATGTTACAGAAAGAATGATAACGTGTGAGCTGCTGCCTGCTCTTCTTTACTTATGTAATAAGTCTACTATTTGTCATAATATTTACACAAAGTTTGGATTTTTCAATCAATCAATCAATCAATGTTTATTTATATAGCCCTAAATCACAAGTGTCTCAAAGGGCTGCACAAGCCACAACGACATCCTTGGTACAGAGCCCACATAAGGGCAAGGACAAACTCACCCCAGTGGGACGTCGATGTGAATGACTATTTTTGGCAGAGAAATCTTTTCTGCCGTCCTTATGTTCGTCTCTGTTGCATTATTTGATTGAATCACGGAACACGAAACTATCCGCGCTCCTATAATTAGCCCACGCTTTGAGTGTTGTGGACGGAGGCTTGTCAATCGCTGCAGTAGCAAAAACCAAAAAACAGGACCAGTAATATGCCAGGAAAGAAGGACAAAAACTGGATTTCCTGGCAAACCTCAGAAGTTTTGACAGGTAAGTAAAGGAGACTTACTGGATTTTTTCTGCTGGATCTACTTTCTATTTTATCCTGCCCTTTTTTTTGCTGCAGCTGTTCCATATACTGTAATATTGTACATGGTAATTGGGATTTGTTATATATTGTATATATTATATAAAAATATAATAATATAATATATCAGTATAAAATATATACTGTATATATAATATGTCAATATTACATATGTTATATTTTATATTGCTACTATGGTACATTTTTAGTCTACTGTATACCTGCATTATCCTTTCCATCCTTACCTTTTCCATCCTTTGTAACTGAGCTACTGTGTGGAACAATTTCCCTTGTGGATCAATAAAGTTAGTCTAAGTCTACTGCAGGCGGCCAGCAGGAAGACAAGAAAAATTCCTCATAGGATCTAAAATAAATGTCATGACACATTTCAAAACATATTTGGGGAGAATTATTGAAAATAGAAGCTTTTTTTTTAATGAATAGAAAATTGGGTTGCAGCAAGAAGGGATCTCTGAGCAGTGGTTATTTATGTACTTCACAATTAATAATGGAATCATATGTGTATATATTGTATCTGCTGAAAAGAAAAGGCTGATACCAATATACGTCAAAATACCAAATATTGGCGTCGATAATTGGTCGATCTCTAGTCTTAATACAACAAAACATGAATGAATGCAAGACGTCTAAAAGGGGAGTGTTTGCGGCAGGAGAAAGAGACGTACCGGTGGCCGGTGAAGGAGTCCTTGAAGAGCATGCTGGCTATGGGCTGGAGCATTGAGAGGACCAAGGAAGGAGAAGCCATGTTCCAACTGCGGGAGAGTGAAAAGCAGAAAAAGATCTCAGAGATTCAGGTAAAGTCTCAATAGCGAATTCCTCTAAGTTGGCAAAAAATAAATGTGTTTGTTACATCTGTTTTTTGACCTACAAGGTCAATGGATTCTCTCCCGCTCCGACAGATCTACACAACGTCACCTTGTCCAGAGAGTTACAGGTTAGGTTTTTTAAAAATCTGTAATTGTTAAAACATTGTCTCAAATGCTGGAGTCATTGTTGAGCTTGCAACCGGACACGACTTGACGCGCAAAACAAGTATCAAAATATGGTACCATTTGATTTTACGTGAATCTGTACTCAGTATTACTGACAGAAAGCAGTACCTATAAAGGTACCGTATCCAGGACCCAAAGTCAATTCTCGTAACATATTCTTGTAGGACGATGCTTTAACATGACAATCCTAGATGTTGTGTACCTGCTTGTTTTTACAAAGTCTGGCTCAGACTTATATTCTTATGTCCTATATACGAGGTTTAGAGATTTACGTATGCAAACCAACAAGCGGCACAAAACAACTTCTCCTCAAGCGAGTCACAGCTTTTCTTACTGTCACTCCCACTACAGTGAACTGTAGAAATGAGACAGATGGTGTCTTTAATTGTACCACACATAAGCAGAGTGAGCAGACTGTCATATGACGATGTCTGCAGGGCATGGTCGAGGTGATTGCAGAAAATTATCACAACATCTGGGCCAGGAAGAAGAAAAGTGAACTTGTTAGCAAAGGTATGAGAACATTCGATGTGTACTTTTTTTGTACATTTTCCTATTTTACTGTTTAATAATAATGATTATGAACTTGACGTGGCCCCACCAGGAGGAGGGACCCACCCGCTACTGGTACCCTATGATACCCTGACTGCTAAAGAGAAGTACAGAGACAGGGAGAAGGCGCAGGAGCTCTTCAAGTTCCTGCAGATAAGCGGCTATGCCATAACAAGGTCCAGTTCACTCATTGATTTATACTTTAAAGGCCTACTGAAACCCACTACTACCGACCACACAGTCTGATAGTTTATATATCAATGATGAAATCTTAACATTGCAACACATGCCAATACGGCCGAGTTAACTGATAATGTGCAATTTTAAATTTCCCGCTAAACTTCCGGTTGAAAATGTCTATGTATGATGACGTATGCATGTGACGTCAATCGTTGAACCGGAAGTATTGGTACACCATTTAATCCAATACAAAAAGCTCTGTTTTCATCTCAAAATTCCACAGTATTCTGGACATCTGTGTTGGTGAATCTTTTGCAGTTTGTTTAATGAACAATGAAGACTGCAAAGAAGAAAGTTGTAGGTGGGATCGGTGTATTAGCGGCTGGCTGCAGCAACACAACCAGGAGGACTTTGACTTGGATAGCAGACGCGCTATCCGACGCTAGCCACCGACCGCACGGATGATCGGGTGAAGTCCTTCGTTGCGCCGTCGATCGCTGGAACGCAGGTGAGCACGGGTGTTGATGAGCAGATGAGGGCTGGCTGGCATAGGTGGATAGCTAATGTTTTTAGCATAGCTCTGTGAGGTCCCGTTGCTAAGTTAGCTTCAATGGCGTCGTTAGCAACAGCATTGTTAAGCTCCGCCAGGCTGGAAAGCATTAACCGTGTATTTACAGGTCCATGGTTTAATAGTATTGTTGATTTTCTGTCTATCCTTCGAGTCAGGGGTTTATTTCTTTTGTTTCTATCTGCAGTTAAGCCCGATGCTATCACGTTAGCTCCGTAGCTAAAGTGCTTCGCCGATGTATTGTCGTGGAGATAAAAGTCACTGTGAATGTCCATTTTGCGTTCTTGACTCTCATTTTCAAGAGGATATAGTATCCGAGGTGGTTTAAAATACAAATCCGTGATCCACAATAGAAAAAGGAGAGAGTGTGGAATCCAATGAGCCAGCTTGTACCTAAGTTACGGTCAGAGCGAAAAAAGATGCGTCCTGCACTGCACTCTAGTCCTTCACTCTCACGTTCGTCATCCACGAATCTTTCATCCTGGCTCAAATTAATGGGGTAATCGTCACTTTCTCGGTCCCAATCGCTCTCGCTGCTGGTGTAAACAATGGGGAAATGTGAGGAGCCTTTCAACCTGTGACGTCACGCTACTTCCGGTACAGGCAAGGCTTTTTTATCAGCGACCAAAAGTTGCAAACTTTATCATCGATGTTCTCTACTAAATCCTTTCAGCAAAAATATGGCAATATTGCGAAATGATCAAGTATGACACAGAATGGATCTGCTATCCCCGTTTAAATTTAAAAAAATAATTTCAGTAGGCCTTTAATAGTGAAGCAACTCGCATTGTGTCACAACCCAACCGGGTTTTTAGTGTGGTTATCATATGTCCACAGAGATCTGATGGACATGGAGCAGGACTCTTCATCCATGGAGAAACGCTTTGCCTACAAGTTTGTCAAGAGGCTGCTGAAATGTGTCGACTCGGCCCAGGAGTTTATCGCTCATCTTGGTGAGTTGAGTGCATTTGAACTAATCTGCATACCAGATAACCGCTTTCTTTACAGAGGCAATGGCCACTAGTGGGAAGACCGACAAGTCACCTCATGACCAGGAGATCAAGTTCTTTGCCAAGGTCTGGAAATCCAGCGGCACTCGTCGTTAATGATTAGGGGGGAAAAAATAGTATCTGCATGAATAATAGTGATGAATGTTGTGTGCAGGTGCTGCTCCCCCTGACAGATCAAACATTTAAGAACCACTGCCTCTACTTCTTGTCCACGCTCAACAACAACATGAGCAGCTGCGGCTGTGCCTCCAACAAAGAGAAGGAGATGGTCACGAGGTAAAATCTTGCATTTTATTATCTTGCTCATCGTTGCTTCTTCATCCTCACATTATCCTCTCTTGAATGGCATTATATGGAACATGTGTTATCTTCCTGTCACTTTTTTTCCCAGCCTTTTCTGTAAACTGGCAGCTCTTGTCAGACACAGGATTTCTCTCTTTGGTAAGACTGTCCTCTTGCACCCTTTTTTGCCTCACACCGCTTGCAATTTCTGCTAAGGTCGCTGTGTAAATCACAGAACATTCTATAACATTCTATAAGTGTACAGCTCTGGTAATGGGTACATTCGCACCCACCTGCACAAATGTACTTCAAAATGTAACAATCAAAATAAATATGACTTTTTTTTTTGTTTACTAGGGCATGCATATATAATATGCATTAGTGTGACCGTTTAAAATCAACGATAATAAAAAGTAGATGCTTGGAAATAGCATAAAAATGCCCCCAAAAACTTGGAAAAACGCGATTCATAGCGTTACTTTTTGGTGTAACCATCATGAGTGTTCTGTTCAGGTATATTTCTTTTATATTTTGATAAATCATCATATTTATGTATTACTAAATTTAAATAGGTATTGATCAATCTTTAAGCACTGTGTATTTGATTTCAGTTTGCGTTTGACATCTTATTTAGAATTGTAGTTGAAACTTTTACAACCTTGTGTTGCGCTCATGATGGCGTATTCAAACTAGATTTCATTTAATGATCTTATTTTGAATATTTATTTCCTTTTTTACATTTAGTATATTTAAATATTCATTTATAATCATTGAATACATTTAAAATATCAATAAAATGCAATTGCCTTCATCTTATAGGGTAATGTTTAGTTACACCAAGTCATGAGCGTAACACTAAGCTTCATCACTTTGACTTGTAATATCTCTAATTCTGGTGGTGTTTTATTCTTTTTTCTTTTTGGAACATGTACTATACATAATACAATGAAGTCCCATATGGATGGATGGATAAAAGTATGTTTCTAGCAATACTTTAATTTTGCCTTTGAAAGTAACACTCCAATGTCTACTAGTGGAGCTGTACACATAACATTCTATGTATATATCATCTACTCTCTATTTTATGCTGCCCTTTTTTTCTTTCTTTTTTTTTAAAATTTAATTTAATTTAAAAAAATGTTTTGCTGCAGCTGTTACATATACTCTTAATATTGTACATGGTAATTGGAATTTGTTATATGTTTTATCGATTATATAAAAGTATAATATAATAATATGATGTATCAGTATATATTATATACTGTATATATAATATGTAAATATTACATGTTATATTTTATATTACTACTGTGGTACATTTTTAGTCTACTTAATACCTGCATTATCCTTTCCATCATAACCCTTTCCATCCTTTGATACTGAGCTACTGTGTGGAACAATTTCCCTTGTGGATCAATAAAGTTTGTCTAAGTCTAAGTCTAATAAGGAATATTACCGTATTTTGCCCACAACATTATACGAGTTAACAGCAATTATGTGATTTTGAGCGCCTCATATTTGCTAACAATATTGTAGGGTTGTCTTGATACCAGAATTTCATTAGTTGATACCTACAAATTGCCCAAATACTTTTAAATTCACTACTTTATCAAAAACTGTTTTAAACTGTTAAGTATGTAATAGCGCTGAGCTTCAACATCTTTTTGCAAATAATTTAAATTGCAATGTCAGCTGCCAAGAGGTAAACTAGAAAAGAACAGCAGTGGCCTATTTTAGGGGTTCTTAACATTTTTGACCTTAGTGCCCAACTTTTCCACCACAGAGGGCCCGGGGCCCACTCATATATTAATACCGAATTAGTAATCTTACTCTTGGTTTTAATTGTATTCAATAACTATATCTAACCTATTTACAGTTTAACAGAATAAACCTTGTCAAGTGACATGAAAGCATGTGTTAATCACACAGATTATTATCAAGGTTTTAGGCAGGCTGATTACAAAAATAAATTCTAATCAAATATATCATTACAATTATAAAAAATCACATTTACCGTATTTTTCGGTGTATAAGTCGCTCCGGAGTACAAGTCGCACCGGCCGAAAATGCATATTAAAGAAGGAAAAAAACATATACAAGTCGCACTGGAGTATAAGTCGCATTTTTTGGGGAAATTTATTTGATAAAACCCAACACCAAGAATAGACATTTGAAAGGCAATTTAAAATAGATAAAGAATAGTGAACAACAGGCTGAATAATTGTACGTTATATGACGCATAAATAACCAACTGAGAACGTGCCTGCTATGTTAACGTAACATATTATGGTAAGAGTCATTCAAATAACTATAACATATAGAACATGCTATAAGTTTACCAAACAATCTGTCTCTCCTAATCGCTAAATCCGATGAAATCTTATACGTCTAGTCTCTTACGTGAATGAGCTAAATAATATTATTTGATATTTTACGGTAATGTGTTAATAATTTCACACATAAGTCGCTCCTGAGTATAAGTCGCACCCCCGGCCAAACTATGAAAAAAACTGCGACTTATAGTCCGAAAAATACGGTATGTACAATTATGTAGTGCTTTAAAAAATACATTCTAACTCAATTAATAAAAATGTATACAGTATGTTTCTTAACTAAATTGTCAAAATTAAAGTACAAATGAAAATACAGCTTCAACACTTTAGTCATAATTTTTGCGCTTAAGAAACTTCTCTGACTTTAGCTCCTGACTTCTTCTGTTTGTTTGATATTGTCATTACTGCCACAAATGTGGAAAAATGTATTACAACTGAGTACCGCTGCGTCCCATACAGACAGCTGAAAAACAGATGTTTTTTGGCGGCCCTCTAGGAGGCACTCACGGCCCAACAATAGGCTCCTGCCCTGTGGTTTAGAAGCATTGGGCTATAGCCTCCCAGTATATTAAAGCAAATAATACTGTACTTTTAAATATGCTCATAAATAATAGTAGTAAACTATATTATGTTTTAAAAAGAACAGCAGTGTTATGGAGACTTCAAATATATAAAACAAACAATATTGTACATATTATTTCAGTGTGGTGTTAGTATGACACTTAATTTGTAATAAAATAGGCTAATAAATAGGCTAAAACATATATTTAAAGACAAACATTTGTTTTTGTTCGTTACTATCAACATTTCAGCCTTTTTTCATTACGTTATGCCTTTTTGCTCTATTTTTCTATTTTTTAAGTTTTTATGTTTATTTTATTTCCACAATGTGCTGAGGGCCCATAAAAAAGAGCTACTGTATGTTCAGCAAATGACTCCCAGGCCGCACTTTGGCTTCCTGTTGAAATAAGTAAACCAGCGTCTCCAAGCTCTGTATTCCTAGCGTTTATAGAAGTGATAAAGTCTGTACGTTTTCTGCATCCTGTGGCAATGCACACTTCATGGCCTTGTGGTGGCAGATCTGAATACCTGTAACCGCTTGTATTTGATTACTGAAACAATTTGCGACAAAGTCACTAAAGTGCATCACAGGTAATTTCTGCTACATTCTCTGGCAAACCAGGAGCGTATCAGGTGTGTTGTGAAGCAGCGTTATGTCACACGTCCAATTATGCTACGTTGACACACTTCGATTATCATTTGTTTAGAAGCGAGTGTGTTTTGTACAGTAATCGGTAGTGACGATACTGAAAAATGCAGGTAATGTATTTTTGTGTGTGTTGTAGAACCTGTACTTTTGACAACTATACAATATTGAGTGTATTGGTATGAAGTGAAGTTGAATGATTACATGAATATTTAGTCCCACTCAAATGATAAGGACATTTTCTCTGACAGGGAGTGACTCTTCAATGATGGTAAGCTGCCTGGACATCCTCACTCATTCACTCGACACCAGGCAAGTATATTTATACATACAGTGGAACCTCGATTTACGAACCCCTTTATTTGCGAACTTTTCGGATTATTTTTAGATCGAGCCAAATGTGCTTCCGTGTGCGAACCATATCTCTGTGTACAAATGCTTCATTCATTTGGGGTCCCGCCTGCAAAAAAACAGGGCGAAGCATTTTTGAGGAGGCGGAGATTTTATTTTGTTAACACTGTAAGTCTCAAAAAGTATGGAAGAATCGACGAAGCAGGCTTCGTACCAAAGCAGGTTTTAATTGTGATGAGACCAGACTTTTCTAGAAAAAGATTCCAAAGCAGACTTATTTCAAAGCACACACACACACACAGTCCCTCCCCCCGATCCCTTCGTTTGTCTGTTCCTTTCTCGTCAGCTCCTCCTTGCCGAAATTAATGTAAGTGGATTTCACTTTTTTAATTGTTTATTATTGTTGCAATATTGTTGTTAAAGTTAAGGATTTTGTGGAGTTCTGTGTGTGTGCGCTTGGTGGCAGAGCATACAGGACAGTTTAGCTTGCCGTCGTCGTTGTTTTTGTTTAATAAAGAGCAAGTTGATCCATTAGCCCCTTGTTATGTTTGTTTGATATACAGTACTGTACAGCACTTTATAGTGTGTTCAAAGTGAACAAACCTAAAATAGGCACTTTTGTCTATGCTGGAACCCGTTATTCATATTTACATTGTTTCTTAAAGAGAAATTTGCTTCCCTAGACAATTTTTTCGATGTACTAACCCCGTTCAAGAACCAATTACCGTAATTTCCGGACTATAAGCCGCACCTGACTATAAGCCGCACCAGCTAAATTTAGGGGAAAATACAGATTGCTCCATATATAAGCCGCACCCGACTATAAGCCGCAGGGTTTTGATGTGTAATTAGCGTAGTATATAGGGGTTCCTGCTACCACGGAGGGGATTGTCGGGACAGAGATGACTGTTTGGGAACGCAAAGCGTCCCATTTATTAACAATAAATCTTTCAATCATTCAATCAAACTTTCACATCTTTGACATGGCGAACAACATTCGTGCAGAGTACAAATAATACAACGGTGCAAAGTAATACAAAGTGCTCGCCTGTACGTTATCAAAATAACCAGCCTACCGGTATATGAAAAGTCAGTCTTTAATCATTGTGGCATCGTCTTCCTCCTGCGTACTAAAACCACCGAAATCCTCTTCGTCGGTGTCGGAGAAGAACAGGCCGTAAATAAGCCGCACCCTTGTATAAGCCGCAGGGACCAGAACGAGGGGAAAAAGTAGCGGCTTATAGTCCGGAAATTACGGTAAGTTCGTAAATTGATGTTCCCTTGTATTATTATATATAATATACAGTATTGAATTGCATGCAATTAACCCAAAGTCATTCCTCTCTCAGAACAGTGATGAAGTCCGGGGCCGAGCTGGTCAAAGCCGGCTTTCGGACCTTCTTCGAGAATGCCTCGGAGGACCTGGAGAAGCTTCTCGAAATGCTCAAACTGGGGAAGTTCATGCAGTCGCGTGCTCAAATGAAAAGCGTGAGCCAGAGCATCCACTACGTGACCGTGGCGCTTCTGCCCATCCTCACGGCGTTGTTCGATCACATCAGAACACACGAGTTTGGAGTTGACCTGCTCTGTGAGTTTTCTCGACATATACGCAAATTCTGTACCACAGCTGCGTCTTGTATTTTGGTGATTGCGCTATATTTAAAATGTTTCAGTGGATGATGTGCAGCTGTCCTGCTACAGAATCCTCACCTGTATCTACTCTCTGGGAACAGGAAAGAGCATGTTTGTTGAAAGGTGGGAGGGCCGATCAATATTAAACATTTTATGTAAAAAAATCCAAAGTGCCTCACAGGCCTTGAACCTCACCACATCTCACTGGATCCATCTGAATAACAGTAGTACACTGCAATTTTTGTTTGAA
Organism: Entelurus aequoreus; assembly: GCF_033978785.1. Classification (NCBI taxonomy): domain Eukaryota; kingdom Metazoa; phylum Chordata; class Actinopteri; order Syngnathiformes; family Syngnathidae; genus Entelurus; species Entelurus aequoreus. The sequence goes on along the minus strand of NC_084753.1, from coordinate 17,275,712 downwards.
GAAATATAGTTTGATATCAAATGCTGCCTTGGCTTTATTGATTTTCTAAGGGGCTGTTATTGGTATAGTCACTGTATTCCCATGTTGACCTGCAGGTATCTGCCAGCACTTGGGGAGAGCCTGGCCACCTTAGTAGGCGCCATGCCTGTGGCTTTCCTGGAGCCCCATCTGAACATCCACAACCAGCTGTCGGTCTTCAACACCAAGACTCCACGAGAGCGGGCCAGTTAGTGTTCATTTCTGTTCTCTGCTGATATTATACAGAGTCATATTGCTGAATGTTAATGTTCCCCTTCTAGTCCTAAGTATGCCTGATACGGTAGAGGAAATGTGTCTGGAGATGCCTCGTCTTGACAAGCTGCTGAAGGATGTCAACGATGTCTCAGAGACTGGTGCACGCTACAGTGAGATGCCACAGGTCAGAATATACAAAAGTCATTCATTCATTACAATCATCTTTTTGAGTTATTCTTCCACATCCATGACTTTTATTGAGAAGCTCCCACCTATTGATGATAGGTGATTGAGGTGATCCTGCCCATGCTGTGTAATTACCTGTCTTACTGGTGGGAGAAAGGACCAGAAAACCCGCCTCCAAACGGCGAGTGCTGCACCATGGTGACATCGGAACATCTCAGCGTCATTCTTGGGAACATTCTCAAGATCCTCAACAGCAACCTGGGCATTGATGACGCCCCCTGGATGAAAAGGATCGCGGGTAAGAACCAGACGGAGTGGGGAAACGATGGATGAGGGGATGAAGCCTTCTTGTCTCCTTGTCTAGTCTACTCACAGCCAATCATCAGTAAAGCTGGAGCTGGTCTGCTGAGAACCCACTTTTTACCCACACTGGAGAAGCTCAAGAAGAAGACAGTGAAGGTAGTGCCACAGCAGAGCAAGTGCAGTATTCAATAGTTTGGCACCTGTGCGAAGTTGGCCCCCCTAATCATCGCAAATATTCAAATAACACTGCCATTCCTTTGTGCTACGTTTGTGTACGAAAAATGTTGTTTGTGCTGTCACGGTTTTTACGTTATTCTAAAGTACATTTTCCGACTAGTGACTTTGTCACTAGTGTCATCTCCCCAATCTCCCCAAACTTGTCCCAATCGTTTGTGTTTCAATTTTTTTTGTCTATAATAATTTTGATGTTAACGTTTTAAAGTTATGTTAACATGTTTTCATTCATACCCCTCAACATTGCCAAAATCTCCCCTGCAAAAATGTTTTGTCTGTTGTAGCTTTTATGTCATTAACATGTTGCAATTCGTAACCTTCTCTCCAAACTTGTCCCATTCGTTTGTGCTGCAAAAATTAGTTGTTTATTATAGTTATGTTTTTACTGTGTCAAAATATTCCCAAGCTTGTCCAAAACGTTTGTAATGCAAGGTTTTGTTTGTCTATTACAGGGGTCCCCCAACTTTTTGACTCGGGGGCTGCATTTGGTTAAAAAAAATTGGCAGGGGGCCGGGCTGTATGTATATGTATATATATATATATATATATATATATATATATATATATATATATATATATATATATATATATATATATATATATATATGTATATGTATATATATATATGTGTATATATATATATATATATATATATATATATATATATATATATATATATATATATATATATATATATATATATATATATGTGTGTGTATATATATATATATATATATATATATATATATATATATATATGTGTATATATATATATATATACATATATATATATATACATATACATATATATATATATATATATATATATATATATATATATATATATATATATATATATATATATACTGTAAAAAAAATCCTATTTTTATGGTTAATTTACTCTAAATTTGTACTGTAATTTATCTATTTTTTTAAAATAGTTTATAAAACTGTAGAATTGAAGACATTATCTGTAAATAAACAATCCGCCTGTTATTTTAAGTAATATGCCAGTAATGACAAACTATGTATATTTCAATTTTTTTTACAGAAAAATACCAAATTAATTTTACATAGCATTTTCAGTTTTCTTGAATTATTTTCAAATGCATGTAATATTATGATATTTTTCCATAAAACGTTTCATGAAAATTTCTGTAATTATAATGTTTTTGATCATTATTTGGTTTACAATATTTTACTTTGATTTTATGGTTTTCGTTTGGCAGCCGTAGCTTTTTTTTTACAGTGTATACATTGTCTTTATATTCCAGCGAGTTCATCCGTTTTGTAATTTAACATCAATTAACATTGATGTTCATCAACATTTAACATTGTCATGTTATCGATGGTAAAATTCATTTTTAGACAATTTGATTTGCCTGAGCGGCTAGGAGACACAGAGAGTAACAAGCGGTATAAAATGGATTAGAAAGGAAAGATAAAATAAAAAATTTAAAAATTAAAAAAAATGATTCTAAAAAATAATTAAAACACTTTTTTTTTTAATTTGGGACTTCCCGTGGGCCGGATTTTGGATGCTGGGGGGCCGGATCCGGCCCGCGGGCCGTAGTTTGGGGAACCCTGGTCTATTAGTTGTTATGCTATCAACATTTTATTATTCATAACCAGTCCCCCATGTTGTCAAAATCTCCCTAAACTTGTCCCAAACGTTTGTGCTACATTTGTGCAGCAAAAATCGCCTCCCAAAAATTGCCTCCCACTCTGTCAAAATCTTAGTTTTATGTTGTTAACCATTATAGATTTTATATTAACGTGTTATTATTCATAATGCGCCTCCCACCCCCACCTTGTCAAAACCTTCCCAAGCTTGTCCCAAAAGTTTGTGCTACATTTGTGCTGGTTTGTGCTGCACAGATTTTTCGTCTATTATAGATTTTATGTTAACGCAGTATTATTTATAACCACCCCTGCCCCACCTTGTCAAAATTGCAAAAATGCTAATGTTTTTGTCTATTATAGTTTTTAATGTTATTAACTATTATAGATGTTCTATTAACGCTTTATTCATAATCAGCCCCCCCACCTTGTCAAAATCTCTCAAAACCTGTCCCAAACGTGCTGCAAAAAAATGTTGTTCGACTTTCTATGTTATGGGCCTGGTTATGAATAATAATACATTAATAACATAAAAACTGTAAACGTTAGACAAAAAAATTGTGTAGCACGAATTATTGGGACAAGTTCGGGGAGATTTTGACACAGTGGAGGAGCTAGTTATGAATAATGAGACGTTAACATAAAAACTGTAATAGACAAACAAATGTCACAAGTTTGGGGAGATTTTGACAAGGTGGGGATGGGGGTATGGATGATGTCATTAGTCGGAAAATGTATTTTAGAATAACTTAAAAACCATAACGGCACAAACAAATGGCAGTGGTATTTTATTATTTGCAATAATACGAGGGGCCCAACTTCACACAGGTGAGTTTGGCAGGTAACGGGTGATGTGTCGCGCTTGTAGGTTGTGTCCGAAGAGGAGCTACTGAGGGCTGATGGCAAGGGTGACAATCAGGAGGCGGAGCTTCTTATCTTGGATGAGTTCGCTGTGCTCTGCCGAGACCTCTACGCGTTCTACCCCATGCTCATCCGCTACGTAGACAACAACAGGTGCAAAACGTGTTTACGTTTGTTATTGTTGGCATCAGTTAATAATGTTTCTTCTTCATGTCTCGGTCGACACTAGGTCAAGGTGGCTCAAGGAGCCTGATGCCGACTCCACCGAGCTCTTCAAGATGGTCGCAGATATCTTCATCCTCTGGTGCAAGTCACATGTAAGTCATTGGTTCAGCAGTAGGCATGTAGCGATTACCGGCATCAATGATAAACCTCCCGACAGTTAGTAACATTGTTTAGAATTGTGAAGTTGGCACGTTGTGTAAATTGTAAATAAAAACAGAATACGATGATTTGCAAATCCTTTTTAACTTATATTCAATTGAATAGACTGCAAAGGCAAGATACTTCAAGTTTGAACTGAGAAACGTTATTATTTTTTGCAAATATTAGCTCATTTGGAATTTGATACCTGCAACATATTTTAAAAAAGCTGGCCCAAGTGGCAAAAAAGACTGAGAAAGTTGAGGAATGCTCATCAAACAATTATTTGGAACATCCCACAGGTGAACAGGCTAATTGGGAACAGGTGGGTGCCATGATTGGGTATAAAAGCAGCTTCCATGAAATGCTCAGCCGTTCACAAACAAGGATGGGGCGAGGGTCACCATTTTGTGAACAAATGCGTGAGCAAATTGTCGAACAGTTTAAGAACAACATTTCTCAACGAGCTGTTGCAAGGAATTTAGGGATTTCACCATCTACGGTCCCTAATATCATCAAAAGGTTCAGAGAATCTGGAGAAATCACTGCACGTAAGCGGCAAGCCTGTGACTTTCGATCCCTCAGGCTGTACTGCATCAAAAAGCGACATCAGTGTGTAAAGGATATCACCACATAGGCTCAGGAACGCTTCAGAAAACCACTGTCAGTAACTACAGTTTGTCGCTACATCTGTAAGTGCAAGTTAAAACTCTACTATGCAAAGCAAAAGCTATTTATCAACAACAACCAGAAACACAGCCGGCTTCACTGGGCCCGAGCTCATCTAAGATGGACTGATGCAAAGTGGAGAAGTGTTCTGTGGTCTGACGAGTCTACATTTCAAATTGTTTTTGGAAACTGTGGACGTCATGTCCTCCGGACCAAAGGGGAAAAGAACCATCCGAACTGCTATAGGCGAAAAGTTCAAAAGCCAGCATCCTTGATGGTATGGGGGTGTATTAGTGCCCAAGGCATGTGTAACTTACACATCTGTGAAGGCACCATTAATGCTGAAAGGTACATACAGGTTTTGGAGCAACATATGTTGCCATCCAAGCAACGTCTTTTGCATAGTCACCCCTGCTTATTTCAGCAAGACAAAGCCAAGCCACATTCTGCACGTGTTACAACAGCATGGCTTCGTAGTAAAAGAGTGCGGGTACTAGACTGGCCTGCCTGTAGTCCAGACCTATCTTCTGTATATGTGCCACATTATGAAGCCTAAAATACGACAACTTAAGCTGTACATCAGGTCAAGAGTGGGCGATACTGGGATAGCGGGCAAACATACTGATACAGAAACTTATGATTTGAAATGCCGTGATCAGTGTATGGTTTGAACTTACCATTTGGCAAACAGACAGTTTTTGGGGCGCCCCAAACTTCTCGTAAAAAAATTTTTTTTAATTTTTTAAATGATTTTTTTCTTAATTTTTACTTTTTAAAAGTACTGCAAATTAATCTCTTAAAAATTCTACATCAATCATGATCTTTTTAACAGCTTCCCCTTCCTTCTCATGCAAAAAACTATTCTGTGTTACTGCGCATGTTCAGACTTGATTCAGAAAACCAGAATGTTTCTTTTGCTAAGGAATATATATATATATATATATATATATATATATATATATATATATATATATATATATATATATATATATATATATATATATATATATATATATATATATATATATATATATATATATTTATTATTATTATTTTTTTAATAAAACTTTGTTAAAAGATTTCAGTGTGTTTTTAAGTTAGTGCTTTTTAATTGTTTTCTGTCACGCCCACACCACCACTCCTCGCCCCTGACTATAAATAGTATAATTTGTCTGTAAAAATGTCATAAGTACACCTCTGCACAAAATGATATCCTTAACTTTAAAGACACCAGAAAATAATAACTTTATTAACATAGTTTTTCAGTCTAACAAAAAGTATTTAAAATGCATTCATTTGCCTGAAATAAAAAAAATAAAGCACATTCAACAATACTGTGGTGATAACTGTGATAGGTTTGGTCGCGCCAACAGTGATAATAATTTTTATATCGTTTATATCCTCATTCAGCAAGTTTGCATATATTAACAGTTCATACAGCATAGTGAACTACTTCCTCTGTTTTCAGAACTTCAAGCGTGAGGAGCAAAACTTTGTGGTGCAGAACGAGATCAATAATTTGGGATTCCTCACCGGAGAAGGCAAGACAAAAATGTCTAAGGTAAATATGTGGACGGATTGCAGCTCCATTTACCACAATCAGGGTAAACGAGTTCCGTTTTAGGGAAACAATTATAGTTTAAATATGAACAACGGTATAATAAACTGTTTTAAATGTTTGCAGTCAGGCGGGGACCAGGAGAGGAAGCACAAGCGTCGTCGAGGAGAATACTACTCCGTCCAGACCTCTTTGATTGTAGCTGCCTTGAAAAAGATGTTGCCCATCGGCCTCAACATGTGCACCCCTGGGGACCAGGAGCTCATCTCCTTGGCTAAGACGCGCTACAGCCTGGTGGGCTTACTCCCTTACCCTGCACATGTGGCACTTGTTTTAGTACAGATTCATCAGAAAATGATACGTACCGATGTGTTAATTGTTCCACAAGTCACTTAATATGCTATGTTGTGACCTTAGAAAGATACAGATGATGAGGTGAAGGAGCACTTGCGCCAGAACCTTCATCTGCAGGACAAGGTAAGATGAGTGTGTATTGCTGATCAACAAATCAAAAGTTGCTCTTTGTTAACACTTATCTGCTGAGTCATTAATAATCCAATGAAACCCAAAGTGTGGGATGTGTACAAAGGCTTTGATCTGGGCTTTGCAGTCTGATGACCCAGCAGTCCAGTGGCAGTTGAACCTCTACAAAGACATCATGATGAAGAGCGAAGAACAGGTCGACCCAGAGCACACGGTGGCTCGGGTGCAGAGTATCTCGGCTGCAGTTTTCCACCTGGAACAAGTAAAAACACAGATATTTTCACTTTCATTTCATCTCGTGTAAATTCACTGGACGCACCATTAGGTACACATGCACCATTTAGTGATGATAACTAAATTAAGGGTGTTCTAATGCAACTTTTTCACTTCCAATTTGCCCCTTGAGTTTTGGCCTGTACCAATATTAATCCGATACAATATCAGCACAAATCATAGTACATACTCAGGGTCTGAATCTAACGACACGATCCAATTCCGATTTCTGGGTTGACGCGTCGATTTACAATCGATTCTCGATTCAACATTATTCTGGATTCAAACCAAATCTCTTAATGTATGTATTAGTATTATTTGGTGTAATAATCATGATAAAACTTTTTCAAATCAAGTTACAAGTTAGAAAACCTCCTTCTAAATGCATGGAGATGGCCTAAGAAAAGTATTTTTAAAAATGTATTCTTATAAATAATAAAAAAATACATGTATTATATTTTTTTAAATATTAATCAATATAGAATCGGGATGAATAAGAATTGCAATTCGGATGTGAATCTATTTTTTTTTGTGCACCCGTATTACATACTTTTTTTTTGTAGTGTGGAATGTTAAAGGCTTGATCAAGTGAAATTATTCAGAGAACAATGGTAGGTATGAAAAATAATAAGCTATTCGCCAGAATGGACTTATGCCTTCTTTAAATTGAAGTGGGGGGGTAATAACAAAGTTAAGCCTATGACGTAGTAAATTGAATGACGCCGACACGTTTGTTACTCGATACTTTCTAATAAACTTCTGCCTTGAAGACTTTGTTGAATGCAACTATAATTATTTGATACTTGCTTGTATTGACAAATGTGCTGTTTTAGACTGCAATATTGTTCAATTAAGGACACTTATTACTAGGGCTGCAACTAATGATTAATCTGTCGATTATTGCTTCGATTAATCGATTAATAATCGGATAAAAGAGACAAACTACATTTCTATCCTTTCCAGTATTTTATTGGAAAAAAACAGCATACTGGCACCATACTTATTTTGATTATTGTTTCTCAGCTGTTTGTACATGTTGCAGTTTATAAATAAAGGTTTATTAAAAAAAATTAAAAAATGCCTCTGCTTATGCGCATAGCATAGATCCAACGAATCGATGACTAAATTTATCGCCAACTATTTTTATAATCGATTTTAATCGATTTAATCGATTAGTTGTTGCAGCCATACTTATTACGTATGTTTAGCTTGTGTGCTAATGTGTGCTTAGCCGTTGTGTAGCTGCTAGTTCCTAGTAGCCTAAAAAATAGTCTACAGTGTTTATCTTTTGTAAATTAATTCACTAAAATAGAAGGAATGACCAACTTTGGTGTTTATTGGTAGATATTTAGATCAGGGGTGTCCAAACTTTTTCCACTGAGGGCCGCATTCTGAAAAATCAAAAAGCAAGCGGGGGCCATTTTGATATTTTTTATTTTAAAAACCAATACAATATATGTATAAAAAATATACATTTAGGCCTCCACTCAGGCTTGATCCCGGGGACCCCAAAGGGTTTTGGTCAAAAAAATATTAAAAATGTGTCATTATTCAGTATTATTATTATTATTATTATTATTATTATTATTATTATTATTCAAGTATTAAATCTCTAGATCAACATTAGGTATATCTGTCAATATAATGGTTTTAAAGATTTAAGTTGTATGCTCTTGTTGTCAAAGAAAACCCAGTTTTTTTATGGAAAAATACAAAATATGCAATATGTTCACCCAATAAAATTTTTAAGTGGAATATTTGAGATTATATAATAATTGGAGCCTTAAAAAGGTCAATAACTCATAACAACATTGATTTTAATTCATTATTATTTTTTGAGCAATGACACTTAAAAACAAATCACACTAAAATTATTGGGGATCCAAATAATTATAGTGTTGAAAAATAAATTCTTTTTTTTTTTTTACTGTTTACTTTTAACACAACAATCTCGAGATCAACTTCAGATCTATCCGTCAATTATACGTTTTATTGTTGTTTATGTTTTTCGTTTGTTCGTTTTAGGCCCTTCTTTATAAAAAACAGCTCCGTTTTTTATATGGCAAACACAACATATGCAACATTTTCCCCCAAAATATTTCAGATGTGACGTAATTGGAGCCTTGAATAGGTCAATAATTCATAATGACATTGAAGAAAGAAACAGCCTGCATGGCAGCTTTGTGTTATTAAAGTATACATTGCGACATTTTCTTGTTACATTTCACCTGTTTGCTCTTTTATACCATTTATCATGTTTTTAATTGTTTTCAATCGTATTTTTAAAATGTGCCGTGGGGCCGTTAAAAAATGACCTGCGGGCCACAAATGGCCCCCGGGCTGCACTTTGGACACCCCTGATTTAGATGGTAACTGGTTGTTGAGATTTGCACAAGCCAACAATATGAAATACTTGTTTTTTGGTTTTTTTTGCGATATCCGATATCAGTATTGGGTCAGGACACTCCTATTAATAATCATGTCTAATAAATGTCCAATATTTTCATTATTGTTGTTTGCCTTGCTAAGTAGTATCAGGCAGGGTAGTGCAACCTCAATGATAAACAATATTACCTCTCTGACAGAGTCAGTCCAAACTGTCCTTGTAATGGCTCACGTTGTGAATGCACATTTATTCACGCGCGTTTTGCTCTTTCCGTGATACAGGTGGAGCAGCCTTTGAGGAATAAGAAGTGTGTGTGGCAGAAGCTGCTCTCCAAACAACGTAAACGGGCTGTGGTGGCCTGCTTCCGTATGGCTCCTCTTTACAATCTACCCAGGTGAGTCTCCCTTCAAGTATCTATCTCGTTGCTGAAAAAACTGTCAGTATTGACATGACTTATTAAAGCCATTAATATGAAGATGGTTTTTTTTATCAGGCTAAGTGTAAATAACAAGCAAGCAATCCCCAAGTAGTTGTGGAGGGGGATTGGATTGGAAATTGTGTGGCCATGTAAACCCTCATCGCCTCCCTAATGACATGATCTCCTCTGTGTTGTTTTCTTGCATAATACTACCTCATCCCTCCCTCAGATACAAAAATAATAATTACTTCCTGAATGGCTATCGGGAGGTTTGGCTGGAAAGGGCATTCAAAGCCTACAGCTTTGACCGCTTGTTCTCCCTGCTGACGGTAAAGTGAAACTACGGGGTGAATGCTTCACATCTGTTCAAAACCCTTCAGTCCTCCCCTTCCATCCACCAGGCTGGTGACCGATATGCCCAGAGCAGCCAATTGTCTCAGCACTGTGGATTCTGATTGGTCAGCTACAATTGACCTCAAATGAACTTATAAGGGAAGTTTTGGGTGTCCCCTGAAAGCGAGAAGACAAAAGTCACCAATTGGTAAACAGGCTTAGCTGCAGTTTTATTACTGCAATGTAAAAGTGTATTTTTTCTGAAGGAAAATTGCCGTTTAGTCATCTTTCCTGTTATATTACTATACAGCCACAGCATTAGGGACACATGAACAATTTAATAAGATCCAATATAAGCGCACTTTTAGAAAACACACAAACATATTTTTTATTATTGTGGTCATAGTTTGCACTGGTATAACTATAATCTATTTTGCCCTGTAATATTATTAATTTTATGTATAAAGTGTTGCACATCAAATGTACCTATTCGATTCAAATGTATTCACACAGCACATTTAAAACAACGCAAGGTAAGTGATGCACAGAAATAAAATACAATTAAAAAGTTTGCACAAAAATTGTGTCAAAACACATTTATGACAGCATAACGAATGATACAATTTTGAAATCATATAGTAAAGATAATAATATTATGACTATATAACACAGGTGTCAGACTCAAAGCCTGGGGGCCACATCATTTTATGTGGCCCGCAAAAGTCTGGAAATAATGTGTTTCAATAAAATACTTCATTTTATTTATTTTTTTTACTGCATGTATTATTTCCGTTTTGGCAAAAAAAATACATGTAATGCATACAATTGCATATCTTTTTAACTTTAATATTATCTAATAATGCAACAAATATATTATTATACATTCCACAAAATGTATTAACATTTTTATAAATACTTAAATATCTACTTCTTATATTATCCATCAAATTGTAGCATAGAACAATGACTATAGGTTGTACGGTAAAAAACTGGCAGCTCAGCCACCATAATTTTACCATAAAAAAACAGTGATGCTGTAAAAAGAAACTTACATTTTAAAACGTAACATTTGTTTTTACAGTCTAAATAAAAAAAAATCTAATAAAATGTGTAGGCAATTGTCTAATATTATAATAAGGTGACCCCTAATACATTTATTTTCAAATGTTACTCAGTTACAAGTGGCCCTCTGAGGGCAGTCATAACTGCAATTTGGCACCATTGACACCCCTGCTATATAAGTAGGAAATACAATTACCCAAGATATCCGTCTTACTGGATTTGAACGCTAATAGTGAAAGAAAGGCTGGTCCACAGTCCAGGACCAGTTATTGAAAAGGCTCATAGTCATTTGTCCACTTCAGAAAATACGTGTGGAAACCACACAGTCACATATTCTAATATTATTTTAGATTGCCACTATGCACCGAAGGTAGTATCTCTTTTATTTTGAAAAAAGTGAGGGCATTTTTTTTCATACATTTTTAGTTGAGATACCTGAAAGACAAGTGGTGACAATGCACACCATGAGCTGGTAATTTGCTTTCAATTAAATAGTTTATTGTTGTGACGAAGCTCAAATGACTTTGCCTCGACCCAAAGATTGCTAATCAATCTCTGCAGAAATTGATGATCGCGCTGATTTACACAAAGGTAACCAATTCTCGGGAATTATCATTGTCCAATCAAAACTTATGTTTGTTCCTCGTGAAGCAGGAACAACAACATGTAATAAAATATAATTTCCTTATAACTCAAACAGCACAATTATCGTTCTCCTACAAAGCTCAGACCTACATCCGGTTCCTGTTCACAGCGCTAAGGCTTCTGGGTAATTTACAGTATAATTAATTATTACTATTATTAGTTATATTCAATTAAGTGGTACAGTAATTTAACAACAAGATCAGATTATGTGATTTTACTGCCATCGAGTGTAAACTTAAGTGCAGTATAAAACGAGTAAAACATCAATACAGTATTTGTTTTCCAATTTTTGTTTAAATCCTGCGCTTTTTGAGTTTCAGGTTAAAGGGATACATTGATAACAAAGACATAAAATCACAAGTTGATTCAATGTTATTGAAAAAAAAACAACTCAAAACATTGCAACTTTTCTAAAAATCCTGAAGGGACTGGAACTATTAAGTTGATTTGAGTTAATGGTGAATTTGAAGCAAAACATTCCTTAGGCCAGGAAGCTGCTGATATTATTATTGTTTAAATTCCATAGCGGTCATGAAGCAAAATGTGCCTGAGGTTGAAAAATGTGCAATTCAACTGCAATTATCAGGAAAAGAATGCCTTTAAAGTTGCACAAAAGTTTGAACGGTCATCTTTACAACACTTGCTTCAGTGTAGTTTCTCCTATTGGATCCCGTTAATGTTTGTGTCCCTAATGTTGTGGCTGACAATTGAATGTTCCTCCTAATACTTATTTTTCAATCTGATAGTAATTTGATCGAAGCCATGTGACCAGTCAGAAAAGCCAGTGGGTCCCACATTGAACCAACACCACCCTGCCTGAGATGCACTATTGTCTAACCCCTCCTTACATCACTCCTTCCTGGCTCCTCCAAAAACTCACCACAATCCACCCTAATGCCATTTTACCTCCCTCCTCCATCTCCCTCCATTCCTCCCCCCTCCCCAGGCATCGTGCTATCAACCTCTTCATCCCGGCCTATCAGAGACTATGGATAGAGGCAGAGGAGTACTCCTTTGAGGAAAAGCTAGTTCAGGATCTGGCCGTAAGTACCGGACGGCCCTCGCCCGCCCCACACGTGCCCTGCGTTGGCACCCCTCTGCCGGTCCTGCCCGCCGATCGCCTCTTTAGCTCTGCGCCCGTTGAACCTTGGGAGCACACCAGTGCGGGGAGCTCGCCCAAATCCCCGAGGGGTACCCGTTCTAGGCGCGCCAAGGGCTTCAGACCGAGATCCGTCAGAGGTCAAAGACTGCATGAGCAACTCAGGAGACACAAGGCCAGCTCTGGCGCTCACAGCTCTAGAAAAGCCGGCTTTACCGTTGTGGCCGCAGTGGTAAGGAGCGCCGCTCGCTAAAGAGACCGTCGCTCCATGTTTTTGTCAGATCTGGATCCAACCCATCAGTTGTCCTTGTGTTCTCTGTAAGTCTGCAGTGTGACGCTGGTGTTACAGTAGGTTCTGTGGCCGTGAAGTCAGTGGCATGCTCGCGTCGTCACATTTCATGCTGGAACTCAGTTGAGAACAAGTTCATCAAAAACACCGAAATTGGTCAACACGGCATCTCCAAAAAAGTAGTGTATCGCAATGTCAATCAGTGGGTTATTTTTTTCTACATTTAAAACAGTTCCTTGTAATAGTGGTTTTTGGTCAAAATGTTGCGTAGATTATGTTTTGCAGACCATCTTCAAGCCGCTTTCTGACCGCCTCTTTGGGATGCGCCTTTTTGTGGGCGGGTCCTATTTACGTGCCTCTACTTTGACAGCGTCTTCTGTCCGTCGTATTTGTTGTACCGGTATTTTTAGCGCTTCTATAGCGAGTCTACTGACAGACCTAAGTTAGAACTGTATGGTACTTTGTATTAGAAATGGCAACAGTGGAGGATCCACAACAGAGGATAGAGAAAAAGAAGGAACTTGTTGACTACGGCGCGTACTACAATTGCGGATGTGCGCACATTCTCAGGACGTACCACTAGGTAAGAACATTTGGTTTTGCATGATATTGTGAATTAAAACGCCAGATAATGTCCCCTAATAGGTGTCATTTTGGGGTTCTTATACACACACCATAATGATACCCGTATGTTGAAGCACAGTACGTTTGACTATGGCCGCCGTAATGCGCCAACAATCCAGCAAGCGGTGCGACTTTGTAGTTTACCAAAGTCGTACTCAAACATTTTACCAGATTTATGAGCGCCATGTGTAATGTTCTATGTTCAATGAACTCAATGAAACATTAAAGTTTTGGTCTTGCTTGCTTACGGGTACTTGCTTGCATCATTTATCGAACAGGCGTCAACCTGCAGTCCACACGTATCTCTTATGCGTGACTGCCATCTATACATCACACTTATCATTACACCATGTACCAAATAGAATTGCTTCAAGGTCGGCAAGCATGTATATAAGGCGCAGTGTCGATTTTTGAGAAAATGCAAGGATTTTAGGTGTGTCTTGTAGTCAAAAAGGATGATGAAAAAATGCCTAAATGTATTTTAGAGAGGGTGTCTGTGATGGGCGATATGCCTTAAAATCTACATGCAACATATATTGCATCCTCTTGCGATAATGATACACAGGTGAAACTCAAAAAATGTTGAATATCTCGCAAAAGTTCATAGATGTCAGCACTTCAAATGTGAAACTTATATGTGATATCGACTCATTGCATGCATAGTGAGATATGTCAAGCCTTTATAGTGAGACTGGGCTAGTTATAGTCTCATCCCTCACTTAAAGCATGAGTGAAGAATGCACCACCCACCTGATAAGTCCAAAATATAGAAAGCCGATACAGTTGTAACTGCTACCTGGTTTTCTGGTTAAATTCTATTGTAACATGTTCTATGACACTTCTGATAAAATGCAATGAGCACCTATTATTCTGTTGGTTGGATAATTTGCATTACTTTTAGGCGATACTACCAATTTGGGTAAAAACCCAGGGTGTTTAATATTTCCTTATTCCCTTTTATTACATACAAAATGTATGGTAAAATCAATAAGGCAAAATAACTAAATAAAAGCAAAAATGATTGGCTGCTATTTTCTAAGTTTGTAAACAATGACAAAACAAACTATTTTGTGATAGTAAAAAATATGGATCTATTTACTGTAGTATCGACCATGTACTGATATTTTGGTATCGCCACTGTCGATTCTTGTATCAATCTGCCCACCCCTGTTCACATTCAAGAGCTCTACTGTTGCTCGGCGGTCACCTATGCTTTTTTTGTGGCCTCCTACGGTGTGTAGTGTGTAGTGTTTAGCTATCCTTTATCCTCGAGTCCTCCAATGATAATGCTACTTGCCACCATGCGGGAGAAGATTAGTGATTCAGATGCTACACAATGGAGGGTAAATTAGCCGCTAGCAAGGACGCCACTTTGCGTTGAGGACTGTCACTGTAAATTTGCGCTTTGAAGTTTGCTGCTTCACTCTATTATGTTTTTTTTTAAGCATACTTTACATATTTTAGGCCTAAATTAAACCTTTTCAAGCATAAACTTGGCTAAATGAACTCAAAATGTCAATACTACACTACAATTGGCCGCTAGATGAGACCAACCCAATCAGAGCGTGCTGTTTAGTGTTGTGACCACTGATTGGCTCAGCCTCAGCCAGCATTACTATATTAGATTAAACGAATAAAGAGAGTGTAAAGGGGACTGATCCAATTTAGGATTGTTCCGGCTCTACCGAGTGCCCTTCGAGTCGGTTACCTCAGTTCTGTCAGGTTCATTTGTCATCCGACTGGCTGTGTGCTGTTTGCTGTAACAACGCATGTGTTTACTCATCTTGTCCCTCCCACAAATCATCGAGACATGACATGTGGCATCTGCATGAGTCACTGCAGTGTTCAATTGTCCAACATTGAACGTGTCGACTCCGCAAGGTGGCGATGGGGCCAAGTGTTGACAAAAAAAAAGTAAAAATAGAGATTAAAGCTTACTTTTAACAATTTTTTTGGCAGAAAACCCCCATGAAGATAGTGGAGGAGGATGAAGAAGAGGTGGCTGAGGTCCAGCCAGACCCTCTGCACCAGCTCATCCTCCACTTTAGCCACAACGCTCTGACGGAGAGAAGGTGTTGTACAGAAATAAACACACCTGGAAGAAACTATTCTTTCTTTCTTACCTGAAATTCTCTTGTTTTAGTCACTTGGAGGAGGATCCTTTGTATATCGCGTATGCTGACATGATGGCAAAGGTGGGCTTATTGAATGGCAGGGATGTCCAAAGTGCAGCCTGGGGGCCAATTATGTCCCGCAGTTCATTTGAAAAATACTATTTAAAAAAAAACATAAAAAGTGGTATAAAAGAGCAAATGGGTGGAATGTAACGGCCATGCTGGCAGTTTTTGTTTTTTTTACTTTAAAACTCTTATTGCTCAAAAAACCCAAAAGGTTTAATCAACAGATCTGAAGTTGATCTTTTTATTCACTTAAATATTTAAACACAGACTGTGGCAAAATATTAAAAATACTTGTTAAATAAAACATCTGCCTTGTTTTTGATAAATATTTCAGCCTACTACGCTACTGTATTTTAATGTTGATCATTATGTTGGTTCTTGGAAGGCCAAGTGTTTTGTGAGATGGTACATAGTAAAAAAATTTTTGTTGAGAACCACTGATGGATTTAGACTTAGACTTAGACTTAGACTTCCTTTTTATTGTCATTAGAATTTGAACTTTACAGCACAGATAAGAACGAAATTTCGTTACATAAGCTCATGGTAGTGCAGGATAAAAAGCAATAAGGGACGGCGTGGCGAAGTTGGTAGAGTGGCCGTTCCAGCAATCAGAGGGTTGCTGGTTACTGGGGTTCAATCCCCACCTTCTACCATCCTAGTCATGTCCGTTGTGTCCTTGGGCAAGACACTTCACCCTTGCTCCTGATGGCTGCTGGTAGCGCCTTGCATGGCAGCTCCCTCCATCAGTGTGTGAATGTGTGTGTGAATGGGTGAATGTGGAAATAGTGTCAAAGTGCTTTGAGTACCTTGAAGGTAGAAAAGCGCTATACAAGTATAACCCATTTATCATTTATCATTATTTATATATAAATAAATAAATATATATAAATAATATATAAATATATATATAAAATAAATAAATATAGATAAATAAATACATTTATTTATTTATTTATTTATTTATTTATTTATATATATATATTTATATTTGGAAGTAAAAATAATGACTTATTTTTACACTTTTATGAGTGGAGGACTTTTTACTCCCCAAAGTTTTTTGTCTTTTAACTGTCTTTGTTCAAAAAATAATTATTATTTTAAAAAAAAGTCATGATTTTTTTAACCTAATTAAGGCTCTAGTTACTTGACATCAAATTTTTCATTTTGAAAAATATTTTGGGGAATATTTTGCCATAAAACAAGTAAAAATTAAAAAAAGGGACATCAAATGTAAAAAAAAACAATAAAGACTTTTTGTCTTATATTTAAGCGTTGAAAGTAAAAGGGAAAAAAACAAGGGGAGCCCTAAGGCTAACAATATAAATTTGAAAATAAAAAATATCCAAATGGCCACCGGAAGCTTTAATTTTTCAGTGTGCGGCCCTCAGTGGAAATAGTTTGGACATCCCTGTTGTATGTTATTCACATATAATGCAATTAGTTAAAAGTGTCAATGTTCTTTGCACTTTTAGAGCTGTGCAGAGGACGACGAAGAGGAGGAAGAAGATGAGAAAGAGAAAACGTTTGAGGTGCATGCCTCAGCAGACTTGCAAACATTTCTTTGAACTTTTAGCGCCTACGAAAAGTGTCTTGTGTTTGGAACCTTCAGGAAAAGGAGATGGAAAAGCAGAAGATCCTTTACCAGCAGGCTCGGCTGCATGCTCGTGGGGCTGCGGAGATGGTGCTGCAGATGATTAGCGCCAGTAAAGGTAATGCTGATCTGCGCTTGTAAACAACGCAGACAGTTTTGAGGGTTTAAATCTCCCTTTCGCCTCTTGTCAGGGCGCCTTGGCCCCATGGTGACCTGCACGCTCAAACTTGGCATCTCCATCTTAAATGGAGGCAATGTGCAAGTTCAGCAGGTACCGTATCTACGCTGCAGGTGCATCTTATCTGATGTCAAGCGGTCCTCAAAGACATACTTTTGATCTTTCCCGCAGAAAATGCTTGACTACTTGAAAGAAAAACGAGATGCAAGCTTTTTCAAAAGCCTCTCGGGGCTGATGCAGTCGTGCAGGTATTGCTGTGTTTCATTATTCATGTCGCAAGCAAAAAAAAAAGAAATACGCCAGAAGTGACTGTATCACTGCCTTCCTCCACTAGTGTTCTGGACTTGAATGCATTTGAGAGGCAGAATAAAGCAGAAGGTCTTGGCATGGTGACAGAAGAAGGCTCAAGTAAGTCCAAGAAGATGTGGTGGGGCACCTGTCCTAATTCCAATGCAGTCTGAGGCTAACATTGGCTGTGTTGAGTCAGACACAAAAAAGGTGAATAGTAGGACAGACACAGTTAGCAGATGGTGATTATGGTCCAAGAAAAAACCCAATAAACTCATTGTGGATCTGTAAGAGATGCAGATACAGTGGAACCTCCATTTACTAACCTAATTGCTTCTTGAACACGGATCAAAAATACAACAATGTTCTATTGATGCAAATTTCTCTATAAACAATGTAAACATGAATTATGGATTCCAGTCTTGATTAACGTCCATATTTTGTACACTTTTCACACAATATAAAGTGATATACAGTACTGTACATCAAACAAGCATAACAAGGAAGTAATAAATCAACTTTCTATTTAACAGCAAAGTCAAAACAACAGCCAGCTGAACTGTCCTCATTTGCAGCCGCCCTAATTTTGAAATCACTAAACTCCTTCAATTTAACAGCCAGTTTGCTTCAATGATTAGGAATAAAATAAATCCACTTCACCTCGTCGGTTAATCTTCTTGGTGTGCAGCGGAAGAGTGGGTGTGCGGGGAGGCAGCACCTTCCTAAATGTTTCAATTCAAACCACACATCTCTGGTGTTGATGAGGGTGCAATTAATCCTGGTTGTAATTTATGGTTTCACCACTAGATGACGCCAAAGTTATGTTGATGCAATTAATCCTGGTTGTAATTTATGGTGTCACCACTAGATAACGCCAAAGGTATGCTGATGCAATTAATCCTGGTTGTAATCCAATGCGTTTTTTGGACTCATATAGAGCTAGAAAACTACAAAAATGCTGTAAAAAGGCTAAACAACACTTAAGAAGCACAAGTATCAGTGAGCACAGTAGTTAACGACAGCACTGCTGTGCTGACTGAATGAGTACTGAATGCACTGCGAGGCACATAATAGGTGGATGAAAAGTTTGTACACTAAAATAAGGTTCGTAAACCCAAGCAAATTTGTATTCGGCTTATTGATCGTAAATTAAAATGTTTTATACAATGAGGGGTTTGTAAATCGGGGTTCCGTTGTATAGGAATTGACCCCTAATATTAAAATGTTTTTAGGTTAGATTAGTGATGTGCGATACCACTCATTTTTTCCCCCCGAAAATTCTAGCTGTTATCGGTGATACCGATCTGATACCAATACTTTTTGCAAATATACCTAAAGTGTCTGCTAAAATTTAATGAATTCTGTATTTTCAAATAACATATGTCAAAAAAATAACAGTATACATGCCTTCCGCCCGATTGTAGCTGATATAGGCTCCAGCGCCCCCCGCGACCCCGAAGGGAATAAGCGGTAGAAAATGGATGGATGGATGTAAGAAAAAAAAAGAGCAAAAATAGGAATGTATTAATGATATACCTATTCACCTATAACACAAAGTTTTGTCTAAGTATTTATAAAATCTGTTTTTAGCACTTTTTTTTAATTAAAAAAAACATCCAAATGCCCTCCCTCCCCCCAAATTATAACAACCATAATAAACACTGTTAAATGTGTACAGTAACTGAACATTAATATTTTTGTACAGGTATAATTTTATACACACGAGGTTATGCAGTTACATAATGAAATTATTAATAGTTTTATTCTATTCTTACATGGGGTTTAAAACAACAGTAAAAATGTCAGTAAAAAAAAGCAAAAAAATTGGTACATAATGAGAAAATGTTCTAATATTTAATAATATATTTAGTCACTAATAATACTAAGCTGAGACAATATCTGTCTTTGAATTAAAAAAGTATCACTTTGCACACACTTTGATTTTTCAGTATGCGGCCCTCGGTGACAAAGGTTTGGACACCCCTGAACTAAAGTATCAAATGTATCGATATTTTGATTTGAGAATCGATATCAGAGCATAAAGATCTGGTATTGATATTTTAGTATTGATCCACACATCACTAGCTTAGATAGGTTCCCGAAGGGTTAAACAAGCACAATGTGGCAACTTGGGGGGCAGTTGCTCAGGAAGTTGAGCAGGTCATCCAGAAACCGGAGGTTGGTGGTCCAAACCCAGCTTTCTTCATGCATGTGACTCCTGTTTTCTTGGGAAAGACTTCACCAATCTTGCCTGAATGTTAGGTGGCGGTGGGTATAAAGCGCTTTGCGTGTCTAGAAAGGCACTATTTAAATCTAAGAATGTTATTATTGTTGACTATCTAGAGAAGCACATTCCTTTTAAGGGGTTCAACGTAGGTTGGATACCAGTTCTTGTAACTGCACTCCACCTGGTTCCATGTTTAAATTAAAGGCTTAATTACCAGGATCTGCCTGATAGATCTGGTAAACATAGATCTGGTAAAAGTAAACTGGACGTGAAGGCATAGACTTTCGGTATACCCCCATGTTTCCATCGAAGATTGCTCTAGGATAGGGGTTCTTAACCTTTATGACCTCAGGGCCCAACTTTTCCCCCACAGAGGGCCCACTCAAATATTATCACAAAAAATATACATACAATTATGTTGTGCTAATATAAATAACCTAAATTAATAATGAATATGGTTAAGTAAGCT
Source organism: Entelurus aequoreus (assembly GCF_033978785.1). NCBI lineage: Eukaryota > Metazoa > Chordata > Actinopteri > Syngnathiformes > Syngnathidae > Entelurus > Entelurus aequoreus. The sequence goes on along the minus strand of NC_084753.1, from coordinate 17,255,139 downwards.
GTCAATAAAATTACAGTTCAAATGAAAATACAGCTGTACCACTTTAGTTATAGTTTTTGCGCAAAAAAAACGTCTCTATGACTTTAGCGCCATACTTCTTCTGTTTGTTTAGGATTGTCATCACACTGCAAAAAAAGCTAACAAAATGTAAGATAATAAAGACTATATTTTTAGGAAAAAATACTATAAACTAGTGAAATCATCTGTCCATGTAGCTAGTTAATTTTACTTGGTAAGATATCGTAAATTAAGATATGTATTTCTAGAAGTTAGCAGGACTTGTAAGATAGAAATAGATATTTAATCCTGAAAACAAGCATTATTCAACTTGCAATTCTTGAAATTAAGCATCCCTGGGATGTTGCAGAATCTTTGTATGTGGGGGGGAAAACTAAATATTTTAATTGAATAGTTTACTATTGAAATAGAATATTTGATAACATTATTATTTAATACAAATATTTTCTCAATTTTAAAATGTTTTAAATAGAATAGAGAAAATGTAATTGTTCATGCTAAATGACGAAAGATAAGTAAAAAGCTTGTAAAACTCTGGGAAATTAAAAACAAGGGAAGTTTATAGAAATACAATTTTAAATCTTGGCTATTGGTGGAAAAGTGTATGACAACTGAGTAGCGGCTGCGGCCCACAGCTGCAAAACAGATATTTTTTAGCGGCCCTCTAGGGGTTAAGAAACCCTGGTCTCGGACGAGGAATCTAATTTCTGGTGTAATCATCAGCAACATTTATGGTCTTGAATGTTTAAAAAGCAATATTTGTGGATACAGGTGGGCTCTGCATGAGTTTGCAGCCACCGTGATGCAGTAGGAGATACTGTAAGTGTGGTAAAGTGGATGTACTGTAAATAGGTCTTGATTATAGATCAAATACTTTGTCACTGCAATTTACAACACTGTTCACCTGATGTTTTCCTAATCACTACTAAGTCCTTTCATTATTGGGTCCTCATCTTTAACAATTCACTGTTACTACCTTGTGTCTGTTATGACCAGGACTTCTTGTCTGCTCGTTTCACAGACAGGTTACCTGACAGGCTTTTTAACCGCATGACTTTTGTATTCATACTCTTTGTACCGGTACTGTAACTCACTGTCCTCTCTTTTTGCATATGTCTTCATGTATTATTTGTCTCTTTCCTCTCATTAAAAACCATCGACGGCAGTCCACACTGAGCGGGGTAAATAGCAAATTAAGAGCATCTTCATATGGTTATGCTACAAAATGAACGTGTCCTATAATTCATGCCCCCTTCCTCCACTCCTTAATGTCACTATGCATGCTGACTGATGCTCATAAACCATCGCTTGTCCTTTGTGTTTTTTTTGTACTCATTCATTTCATTTTTCACATTTACTAATGCAAACTGCTTACTTTTGTTATAAGGGTTGTGCACTCTTCTTCTGCTTACACAAAGATTTACAGTATTTCAAACTTTTTACATAAAACTGGCTTCCTTCTCGGTGTTTAACTTTCATATGATATCATATATATCATATATATATATATATATATATATATATATACACAGTATATATATATATATATATATATATATATATATATATATATATATATATATATATATATATACGTACACTACCGTTCAAAAGTTTGGGGTCACATTGAAATGTCCTTATTTTTGAAGGAAAAGCACTGTACTTTTCAATGAAGATAACTTTAAACTAGTCTTAACTTTAAAGAAATACACTCTATACATTGCTAATGTGGTAAATGACTATTCTAGCTGCAAATGTCTGGCTTTTGGTGCAATATCTACATAGGTGTATAGAGGCCCATTTCCAGCAACGATCACTCCAGTGTTCTAATGGTACAATGTGTTTGCTCATTGGCTCAGAAGGCTAATTGACGATTAGAAAACCCTTGTGCAATCATGTTCACACATCTGAAAACAGTTTAGCTCGTTACAGAAGCTACAAAACTGACCTTCCTTTGAGCAGATTGAGTTTCTGGAGCATCACATTTGTGGGGTCAATTAAACGCTCAAAATGGCCAGAAAAAGAGAACTTTCATCTGAAACTCGACAGTCTATTCTTGTTCTTAGAAATGAAGGCTATTCTACAAAATTGTTTGGGTGACCCCAAACTTTTGAACGGTAGTTTATGTATATATGTATGTATATGTACACTACCGTTCAAAAGTTTGGGGTCACATTGAAATGTCCTTATTTTTGAAAGAAAAGCACTGTACTTTTCAATGAAGATAACTTTAAACTAGTCTTAACTTTAAAGAAATACACTCTATACATTGCTAATGTGGTAAATGACTATTTTAGCTGCAAATTTCTGGTTTTTGGTGCAATATCTACATAGGTGTATAGAGGCCCATTTCCAGCAACTATCACTCCAGTGTTCTAATGGTACAATGTGTTTGCTCATTGGCTCAGAAGGCTAATTGATGATTAGAAAACCCTTGTGCAATCATGTTCACACATCTGAAAAAAGTTTAACTCGTTACAGAAGCTACAAAACTGACCTTCCTTTGAGCAGATTGAGTTTCTGGAGCATCACATTTGTGGGGTCAATTAAACGCTCAAAATGGCCAGAAAAAGAGAACTTTCATCTGAAACTCGACAGTCTATTCTTGTTCTTAGAAATGAAGGCTATTCCACAAAATTGTTTGGGTGACCCCAAACTTTTGAACGGTAGTGTATATATATATACAGTGTATGTATATAATATATATATATACAGTATATGTATATAACATATATATGTATATAATATACATATACATATATATATATATATATATATATATATATATATATATATATATATATATATATATATATATATATATATATATAATATGTGTTTATCTTTATCTTGTATTAAAGCACACACAGAGCTTTGTTGGCTGGATGAGTGAATTATTATATCTCTGTGTGTCTTTGGCTCTTAGCTGAAAAGATGAATCCTTCATCAGGCTAGCCGTTCATTTTTATCCACATTTTATCACTTTGGATTCGGTTTTGAACCTGCAATCTAAAGGCTACTATTGTAGGCTTTAAATATGTTTTCAACATTTCCCTCGTGCTGCTTGCTTTGTATGTATCGCTTCTTTGGAGATATTTGATATTTGGAACTGAACTTTTTGGGGGAATTTTGCCCATGTTTTTCTTTTTCTTTACGCATTCTAAGTGGTAAATAAACACTAACAAAAGTCCACTAACAAGGGAGCCAATGGGACTGGCTTTATTCTGCCTAAAAAGCACTCTAAAAAAGCTTAAACCATCATCGTTTTACATACATTGTGTATACCGCATTTTCCAGACTATACATCGCACCGGTACATAAGCTGCACCCACCAAAATTTTGAAGGAATAAATATTTTTCCATATATTAGCCGCACTTGATCACCGCGGATTTGAGAAATGAGTGATTTGCACAGAAACATTTTTGTAAGTGTTTATTTACATACCTTAATTGTTTCCAAACTGTGTCTGAAACACAGCAGTAAAACAAAACAGACGTCATCGTCATAGACCCACTCGCTGTGGAAGCTAGCTCTCCAATCAGTTAAACAGACTTTTAATAACTCCACGGTGACATTTTGGTGAATTTACTGAGGAATTTTTAAAACTGAAGATATTACAAAAACAATACTATTGTAAATGAATAATACTAACACAGACACTGGTAAATGTGTTAGCATTTTAGCTAATGCTAACAACACTGGCTTCATTACCCTACAATATGCATAAAAACACTCCTACAGACTACCGGTAAGTTGAATGTCAAAGTTGACCAACTTCTCGGTTTATGTCCACAACCTTCTACTATCCAGGTGAGAGGCATGATTTATAATCTAGAATTAACTTTCACCAACTCAGAGGTGACGCGGCAGCTCACCAGCTTACTATGTCAATATAGCAGCAAAAGCTAGTTTGCTCTCTTTGATCAATGCGTCGCTAAAATAGTTTTTCTGTGTTAGTGCTTATAATGAAAATATTGCAAGTACTTGGTTAATATTCAGGTAACGAGATGTAGATGGAGTATTGTTGCCGTTTTTTGGATGTTTTTTTAGAGGGCTTTATGGGCGGAATAGTGTACTCCCATGCATTGTTAGCCACCTCGTATTTGCTGTATTTAACAAATTAGAATGCATTAAAAAAAAGATAAGTGTTTTTTTTAAAACAAAAAGATTGTGAATGATAGGCAGAATTCCAAAAAAGTGCAGTACCTCTTTTAAGATTAAACCTGACAGTTTTGTCTTCAGTATTTTGTGTCCCTAACCACTATCTATTCTCACAAAAGGCTCCAAAGTGCTACAAAATGATGAATTTACCAAAGATCTGTTCCGATTTTTGCAACTTCTGTGCGAGGGGCACAATGGCGGTAAGCTAAAAAAAAAATCTGAATTCCATACAGCATTTGCATTTTTTTTTTTTTGCTAAAACAATGATGGTGAGCAATATTTTTCTCATTTTTCAGAGTTCCAGAACTTCCTGAGAACCCAAACTGGAAACACAACCACAGTCAACATTATCATCAGCACTGTTGACTATTTACTGCGCCTTCAGGTGTGTTTGTGTAGCACAAATGTAAAAGTAAAGAGATGCACCAGTATTTGCATCATTATGATTTTGTGTTATAATATTGATATTAAATCTTTAGGAATCTATCAGCGACTTCTACTGGTACTACTCTGGCAAGGACATTATTGATGAGACTGGCAAAGTGAACTTCTCCAAAGCATTATCTGTGGCCAAGCAGATATTCAACTCACTGACTGAATATATTCAGGTAAATAATCAAAGCATTTTTTTATAATGTCGATACATTACATTTGACGTGTTTTATATTTTCATCTCACCTTTCCGTTTTTTTATTTTCCCCAGGGCCCTTGTATTGGGAACCAGCAGAGTCTTGCACACAGCAGATTGTGGGATGCAGTTGTAGGCTTTTTGCATGTTTTTGCCAACATGCAGATGAAACTATCTCAGGTATTTTACATTGTAAGAGAAAAAGGCACTTGCTTTTGAAATACTTACTTTAGCTAAGAAGTTTATTACACCGTTGGTTTGGTCCATTTGTTTAGATGTTTTGTTTTTTAACTTAGGTTTTGAATTATATTTAAAATTAATTATACAAACCGTATTGTTTGCTGCTATCTATTAATGCAGGGTGACGCAATAATTTCACAACATCCTCAGACACAAAGTAGGACCTCTATGGTCAAATTTTGGGCAGCAAATTTGGAAAATAATAATCCATAGAAAAAAATGAAAACTAAAATAATCTGTTCTGGGGTAAAGCTGTGGCCAGGCGAAGCCTGTTTGCTGAAGAAAAAACAATGATCAAACTTAAGGGTGTCCCGATACAACTTTTTAGGTACGATATTGGAGTCTGTTCAGGCTGATACAAATGATGATCTGATGGGATATCATAATCATACATACTTTTATTACTTTGTATTGTGAAAAATTAGAAAAGGCTCGATCAAGTAAAATTCCTCAGAGAACAATGGTAAGTAGAAAAAACACAACATTGTTCTTTTGGTGACATCTAGTGGCTACAATAATTAAGTTCATTATGCAGTAATTTCAATGATGCGGACACATTTGTTACTGGATAATTTCTAATGGACTTCTGCATTGGAGACTTTGTATGTGTAAGTAATTTACAACTATAATCATTTGATACTTGTTTGTATTGACAAATATGCTGTTTTTAGTCTGCAATATTGTTTAATTAAGGCAGTTCTTCTCAATCCACTGCACAATTTGTAGCCATTAATCTTGACTTTCTCCTTTTTATTTATCATAGAAAAAAAATAAGCACAAATTGTTTTCTTAATTTTGGTTTTGTTGGTTAAAATGTTTTATATATTGTGCTCCCGAGTTAATGTTGCTGATCAATTAGAATTTATTATTGTTTATTGTGTTTTTTTCATTTTATTTTTCAGTTTTATTATTATTATTATTATAGTAGTTTATAGTTTATTTTGTCTTTTTTTTTCTTTAATTTTAAGGACACAATGTTATGCAGAGTTGTACTTATATAAATTTTAGAGACAAATTATACATTTATAGTCCCGGTGGAGAGTGGGGGGAGGCGTAACAGAAAATAATTGGGAATTAGTCAATAAAGGACACTTGTTTTTGTATGTCTAGCTTGTGTGCTATTGTGTGCTTAGCTGTTGTGTAGCTGTGCATTCCTGGTAGCCTATAGCCTACCATGTTTACCTTTGGTAAATGACTTCACTAAAATACCAAAAAAGACCAAGCATGTGTGCTTATTGGAGGACATTTAGATGTCCGTGCTGCAGATTTGCTTGTATCCCAGATTTTAGAAGCAAGTCGGTATAATCTGATCCTTATTTTTTCTGTTATCAAACCGAGTTCCGTTTTTTGATAAATTTACAGCTCCCGAATCTGTAGCTGACGTACAAATATTTTAGAGCTCCAGAGTGTATCTTAAGATGTGTAGTGAAGCCTGCTTTTTTTTTAAAGTGTTGGGGGGCGGGTCACTAGCAGCATAATATGTGCACGACAGAGTTTTGATTTGTTAATTTTGCATAATGGAGGACCTTTAAGAAGTGTTCTTGTATGTTCCTGCAGGATGCCAGTCAGATTGAACTGCTGAAGGAGCTGATGGACTTGCAGAAGGACATGGTGGTCATGCTGCTGTCCCTGCTGGAAGGTAACACATTTTCTTTGATGTGATTATGGTTTATTCCTAACATGCATACAGTTACAATGTGATATATTTTTTTCCATTTTATAGCCATTACGAACACATTTATTCACTTCTTAGTCTACATTTACTTCACAAATAATACAGTTCTCAATAAATACTTAAATACGTTGAAAATCACTTGATGAGATGAATAAGATTATCACATTTTTCAATAAAGTATAACATTTTTCTCAAGATTCTTCTTCATTTTACTTTGTAGACACTTTGAGTTTGAACAGTTTCTTAAACTGGCTCATATTAGTACAGGGGTGTCCAAACATTTTCCACTGAGGGCCGCAAACTAAAAAATCAAAGCACGCGGGGGACATTTTGGTCATTTTTATTTTCAAAACCAATATAAAATATATTGTAACCCCCTTAGCGCTCCTCTCAATTTTGGTGAATGGTAAAGGTCTCAGGAACCCAAAAAGGTCTCAGTCATTAAAGTGTTAAAATAAAGTAATATATTATTGGTTTTTACTTTCAACGCATACATTTAAAATTGTTTAAAATGTTTTATGCCGTTTTTGTAAAAGCCCTCTTTTTTTAATATGAAAATACCCTAAAAAATGTTCTAAGGTAAATATTTGATGTGAAGTAATTAGTGTTAAATATGTAAATAATTCATGACATTGTTTTTGATTCACTACTATTTTTTGAGCAATGGCAGTTTAAAAAAATCAGACTAAAGGTCTCAAGGAAACATAAAGACACCACTCATAACAGTGTTAAGAATAAGACATCTATATCAATATGTATTATTTGGTTCATAAGACATACTGTATATCAATAAGTATTATTTGGTTCATATGCCATATATCAATATGTATTATTTGGTTTATAAGCCACATATCAATAAGTATTATTTGGCTCATAAGACCTATCTATATGTATTATTTTTACTTTAAACACCTAAATCTGTAGGTCAGCTTCCGTTCTAATCGTCGATTATACATTTTTATGTTTTTTTGAGACTATTTCAAAGTAACAAAAACGGTGGTATTAATGTCAATATTGCACCATTTTCTTGTTACTTTGCACCTTTTAGTTTTTTTTATCCCATTTTTTAAATGTTTTTTTGTAATATTATTTTTTGAATGTGTCGTGGGCCATTAAAAAATTAGTTGTGGGACGCACTTTGGACACTCCTGTGTTAGTACGTTGTTTAATTTACTTGCTTAAGCCATTCCATAATTTAATTTCTACATATTAATACACTAAGGGTTTTAAATGTGTAAATTAACTTTTTCTCTAAGGTTATATTTCTCCTCATTTGTTGAGAACAATTGTTGTAAATTTTTGGGTTGCAGGTTATAGTTCATACATAATTCTAGCTGTTTGCTATTGCACTAAATCATTGAATTTAATTTTTTTGATTGAATACATAAAGCGTATTTTAAGGACTATAAGCCGCACCCACTACATTTTAGAAGAAAAAACAAATGTTCATATAATTTCTGTACCGGAATATGAGTCACAAGTGTATACCGTACGTTGTGAAATGAGATATTGACATAGAAATATTTTATACCTTAATTGTTTCCAATCGGCAGAAAAAAACGACTGATCAAACAAAACAGAAAAGTCATTGATGTCTTTATTCATCATTTATGAGATGGGTAAGATTGTTTTATTTTTTAATAAGGTTGAAGACGTTTATTAGGATTCTTCTTCCTTGTACTTTGTAAACACTTTGAGTTTGAACAGTTTTTTTTGTACATTGTCTGATTTCTTTGCTTAATCCATTCCATAATTTAGCCATTAGCAAAAACAAATCCATAGATTTGCCGCACCTTTGTATAAAGCCGCAGGGTTCAAAGCTTAGGTAAAATGTAGCGGCTTATAGTCCGGAAAATACGGTATGTATTATTCTAACTGCAAATGTGCATTTCCTCCCCAGGCAATGTTGTCAATGGAACCATTGGGAAGCAGATGGTCGACACCCTTATGGAGTCCTCCAACAATGTTGAGATGATCCTAAAATTCTTTGACATGTTCCTCAAGCTGAAGGACCTGACCACATCCGACAACTTCAGGGATTACGACCCCGAGTGTAAGGGCGTCATCTCCAAGAAGGAGTTCCAGAAGTCAATGGAGAGCCAGAAGCAGTACAGCCAGTCGGAGATCGACTTCTTGCTCTCGTGTGCCGACGCCGACGAGAACGACATGTTCAACTACAAGGAATTTGTGGAGCGATTCCACGAACCGGCCAAGGACATCGGCTTCAACGTGGCCGTGCTGCTGACCAACCTGTCGGAGCACATGCCGCACGACACGCGGTTGGCCACCTTCTTGGACCTGGCCGAGAGCGTACTGAGCTACTTCGAGCCTTATCTGGGCCGCATCGAGATCAACGGCAGCGCCAAGCGCATCGAGAGGGTGTACTTTGAGATCAGCGAGTCCAGCCGGGAGCAGTGGGAGAAGCCGCAGGTGAAGGAGTCCAAACGCCAGTTCATCTTCGACGTGGTCAACGAGGGAGGTGAGAGCGAGAAGATGGAGATGTTCGTCAACTTCTGTGAGGACACCATCTTTGAGATGCAACTGGCCTCGCAGATCTCTGAGCCCGACGCTGTGGAGCAACCCGAGGAGGAGGAAGAGGAGGAAGGATTCGCCATCCTGCAGGAGCTGGCTGAAGAGGACGAAGGTACCGCAGAGTCGATGTCCGCCTTTACCTCGGCATGCCGCTCGGTGAAGAAGAGGATACTCCACGCACGCCAAAACGTGTCGGTCAAAAACATCCGCAAGAAGCTCAAGAAACTGAAAAAGCTGACCATAAAGGAGATGGTCACATTCTTCTTCTCCTTCTTCTGGATGCTCTTCACGGGCTTCTTCAAAGGGATCTACAGCCTCGTCTTTGGCTTCTTCCACGTCGTCTGGTCCTCCATGTTCGGCGGCGGCTTGGTGGAAGGCGCCAAGAACATCAAAGTGACGGATATCCTGGGGAACATGCCTGACCCCACGCAGTTTGGCATTCACGGAGACTCCACGGAGGGAGAGAAAGTCGAGGCCGTAGAGTCTTCCGGAGGCTCGGACGCCGCCGTGGTTCCGGTGGCGGACATAGCAGAGGTGGACACCTTGTTGGAGATGCTGAACGTACCCAAGAAGGAAGGCGGGAAGCACGTGGAGCCCGGTCTGGGGGATGTTTCGGAGCTCAACGGCGAGGCCTCCAGCACGGACCACAAGGAGGTTTGTTGACACCAAACGAGAACTTTTTTATTCTTCTTCTCAACATTTTATTATTGCTCTCTGTGTGATGCAGAAAGCCACGTCCAAGGCCGACGACTCCCCTGAGAGCGAACCCGAGAAAGCCGAGTGAGTAACACTTACAGCATGGGTGTCAAACGTACGACCCGTGTGCCGGATCAGGCCCACAAACAGGTTTTACTCGGCCCGTGAGATTAATTTGCCGAGTATAAAAATGAACTAAAATTTTGGAATGGAATGGAAGAAACTGCTGTTTTAAATGTGTCCACTGGATGTCGCTATAGCAATTCTTTGTGTCCCCTATCAGGGGGCGTAGCTATGTGCCATGTTAAAATACTTCCGTGTTTGGACACTACGTACTTACGCTGCTTATTAGTGATAGTATACAAAATGTGGATTGTTACCTTCCTGTCTTGATTGTCAAATATGTTGATAATGTAACCTGTGACATCCATCCATCCATTTTCTACCGCTTATTCCCTTCGGGGCATTTCTACTCAAATAAATGCTTTAATAATCTTCTTTAAGGACTGGGGACACATTTTCTGGGTGCACATAAATATGCAGAAACAATATGTATCCCCTTTAACTTCATATGTGAATAATGAAAGGAGTCCAAATTCACACGTTTTTTGTAGATGATGCTTCATGTGTACAGAATAAACCACATGATGTCTGTACATCAGTTGAGGAAATTACATTAATAACATCCTGTAATTTGATTTTGATATTATCCATTTCATCTTCTGATAAATTAAAAAATTAACACTAATGGGAGCATTTTAAAACTCTGCCAGACTCAATCCCACCTATTTGACTGATGAACATTATCACATAATTTATTCAGAAAGTATAAATAACAACAAATAAAGATAAAATACTATCAAGAATGTGCTTTGTCTATTTTTAACCAAAGAAAACAATCGGAAGTTGTCTTAATTTTTAAGTTATCTCGCCATGATTTTACCAGTCTGGCCCTTTTGGGGATAGATTTTTTTTTAGAGCTAAAGTGAGTTTGACACCCCTGACTTAGAGGATGTGAAATGTGAGGAACAAAAGCAGGTCAGATAACATCCGTGACTTCCCACAGCATGGAGAAGCGGGAGAAGGAGGACCAACCAAAGGTGGAGGAAGCCAAGGAGCCAGCAAGTGGGGAGAAACCCAAAATAAAATCAAGTCAACCCAAAGAATCTTCACCTGCCTTCATGTCCAATGTCTTTGCCACACTTGATGTCTATCTGACCAAAATGCTGGTAAGCACACGTTTTCTATATCTTTTAACAATGCATCTACTTCTTCCACTTCTAGTCCAGGGGTTCTTAACATTTTTGACCTCAGGGCCCAACTTTTCCACCACAGAGGGGCCCAGGGCCCACTTAAATATTATCACAAAACAATTTACATACAATTATGTTGTGCTAATATAAATAACCTAAATTAATAAAGAATATTTTTATTACTTGGACTTGGAGAAGGCATTCGACCGTGTCCCTCGGGAAGTCCTGTGGGGAGTGATCAGAGAGTATGGGGTATTGGACTGCCAGAGTTTGGTCCGCATTGCCGGCAGTAAGTCGGACACGTTTCCAGTGAGGGTTGGACTCCGCCAAGGCTGCCCTTTGTCACCGATTCTGTTCATAACTTTTATGGACAGAATTTCTAGGCGCAGTCAAGGCGTTGAGGGGATCTGGTTTGGTGGCTGCAGGATTAGGTCTCTGCTTTTTGCAGATGATGTGGTCCTGATGGCTTCATCTAGCCAGGATCTTCAGCTCTCGCTGGATCGGTTCGCAGCTGAGTGTGAAGCGACTGGGATGAGAATCAGCACCTCCAAGTCCGAATCCATGGTTCTCGCCCTGAAAAGGGTGGAGTGCCATCTCCGGGTTGCGGAGGAGACCCTGCCCCAAGTGGAGGAGTTCAAGTACCTCGGAGTCTTGTTCACGAGTGAGGGAAGAGTGGATCGTGAGATCGACAGATCGACAGGCGGATCGGTGCGGTGTCTTCAGTAATGCGGACGCTGTATCGATCCGTTGTGGTGAAGAAGGAGCTGAGCCGGAAGGTAAAGCTCTCAATTTACCGGTCGATCTACGTTCCCATCCTCACCTATGGTCATGAGCTTTGGGTTATGACCGAAAGGACAAGATCACGGGTACAAGCGGCCGAAATGAGTTTCCTCCGCCGGGTGGCGGGGCTCTCCCTTAGAGATAGGGTGAGAAGCTCTGGCATCCGGGGGGAGCTCAAAGTAAAGCCGCTGCTCCTCCACATCGAGAGGAGCCAGATGAGGTGGTTCGGGCATCTGGTCAGGATGCCACCCGAACGCCTCCCTAGGGAGGTGTTTAGGGCGCGTCCGACCAGTAGGAGGCCACGGGGAAGACCCAGGACACGTTGGGAAGACTATGTCTCCCGGCTGGCCTGGGAACGCCTCGGGATCCCCCGGGAGGAGCTGGACGAAGTGGCTGGGGAGAGGGAAGTCTGGGCTTCCCTGCTTAAGCTGCTGCCCCCGCGACCCGACCTCGGATAAGCGGAAGAAGATGGATGGATGGATGGATGGATGGATGGATGGATGTTTATTAACAGCAGCAGAGGGGTTAGTGCGTCTGCCTCACAATAGGAAGGTCCTGGGTTCGATCCTGCGCTCAGGATCTTTCTGTGTGTGTATGTAAACTTTTGACCATGACTGTATATATATACATCGATTTTGGAAAATGAAGAATTGATTTAGAATCGGAATGAATAAGAATGGCAATTCGGATGTGAATCGATTTTTTTGTGCACCCCTCGTGAAAGCTGATAAAGACTGAACACTGTCATATGCAAATGTGAAACTGTATGTCTGTTAGTGTTGAACTGTGTCTTTTCAGAACTATCTGGCTCGCAACTTCTACAATTTGCGTTTCCTGGCTCTGTTTGTGTGTTTCGCCATCAACTTCATCCTGCTCTTCTACAAGGTAATTACAAATTCTACCGAGGACTTTTCAGATGAAACTACTAGGAAGAAGTTGTCAAATATTATATTGCAGGTCACCGAGGATGCAGAGGACGAGGGAGACGACGAAAACAGCTGGGGCGCCAAGGACAAGGACGACGAGGACACGTTCTTCGACATGGACGAGTTTGTCCTGCAGGAGAGCACGGGATACATGTTGCCGACTCTGCGCTTCCTGGCCGTGTTCCACACCATCATCTCCCTCGTGTGTTTAGTGGGCTACCACTGCCTTAAGGTGGGCGTGTTCACCCGGGCGCCAATTGTCCAAGTGTTCTGTTTGTAACGTCTGACTTGTTTCCACGGGAAGGTTCCTTTGGTGGTGTTCAAGCGAGAGAAGGAGATCGCCAGGAAGCTGGAGTTTGATGGACTTTACATAACCGAGCAACCGTCTGATGAGGACATCAAAGGCCAGTGGGATCGACTTGTCATTAACACCCCGTGAGTCAGGCTACTTTGAACCTTTGAATATCATAAATATTGTACATTTTTATTTCAAGTACAGCACTAGGGTTGTGCGATACGGGCCAGTGTTTCCTCACCATTGTTGGGCCACGAGCGCCCCCTAGAGGGCCGGCAAAAAATATCGCTTTCTCAGCTGTGGTACGTATAAGCCGGGGGTGTCCAAAGTGCGGCCCGGGGGCCATTAGCGGCCCGCAGGTCATTTTTTAACAGCCCCACGGCACATTTTAAAAATACGATTGAAAAAAGTAAAAAACATTAAAAGTGGTATTTAAAGAGCAAACAGCTGAAATGTAACAAGAAAATGTAGCAATGTTTACTCTAATCACACTTAGCTGCCATGTAGGCTGTTTCTTTCTTTAAAAAATAATAATGAATCAAAATCAATGTCATTATGAATTATTGACCTATTCAAGGCTCCAATTACATCACATTAAATATTTTGAGATATTTTTGGGGGGAAATGTTGCATATGTTGTGTTTGTCATGTAAAAAACGCGCTGTTTTTTTTAAAGAAGGTCCTAAAACGAACAAACAAAACACATAAACAACAATACAACTTATAATTGACAGATCTGAAGTTGATCTCGACATTATTGTGTTAAAAGTAAACAGTAAAAATACAAACAATTATAATTTATTTTTTTACCCTTTAATGAGTAGGACCCTTTTGAATCCCCTACAATTTTAGTGTGATTTGTTTTTAAGTGTCATTGCTCAAAAATTAATAATGAATTAAAATCAATGGTGTTATGAGTTGACCTTTTTAAGGCTCCATTTATTATATAATCTCAAATATCCCACTTAAAAATTGTATTGGGTGAAAATATTGCATATTTTGTGTTTTTTTCATTAAAAAAAGGGTTTTCTTTGACAAAAACAGCATACAATTTAAATCTTTAAAAAATGTTATATTGACAGATAGACCTAATGTAGATCTACAGATTTAAAAACTTGAATAATAACACAAATAATAATACTGAATAATGACACATTTTTTATATTTTTTGGACCAAAACCCTTTGGGGTCCCCGGGATCAAGCCTGAGTGGAAGCCTAAATGTATATTTTTTATACATATATTGTATTGGTTTTTAAAATAAATTATATCAAAATGGCCCCTGCTAGCTTTGATATTTCAATGTGCAGCCCTCAGTGGAAAAAGTTTGGACACCCCTGGTATAGGCCGCAGTTGTAATACACTTTTCCACCACTTGTGGCAGTAATGACAATCTCAAACAAATAGAAGAAGTCTGGAGCTAAAGTCATAGAGAAGTTTCTTAAGCGCAAAAAATATGACTAAAGTGGCAAAGCTGTATTTTCATTTGCACTTAAATTTTATTGACAGTTTATTGATTAATAGATTATTATTTGTTATTGATTTAGTTAAATATTATTTATTTTAGCACTGCGTAATTGTATGTAAATATATTTTTTCAGCAGTTTTTAACTCCCGTCTTTTGCAGTATATTTGATTATTTATTTTTGTAATCAGCCTGACCTGAGCCTTGATAATAATCTTGATTAACACATGCTTTTATATCCTTCATCCTGTTCAACTGTAATTACAGTAGGTTAGATATAATTATTGAATTCAATTAAAATCAAGAGTATGATTCCCTTTTCAGTGTTAATATTTGATATTTATAATATTAATATTAATATTTCCTCTGTAGTGGAAAAGTTGGGCCCCGAGGTCAAAAAAGTTAAGAACCCCTGACATAGGCGATTTATAATATAAGTAGCATAAATTTGACCGGCGATAGATATTTTAATACTATCATTATATCGTGATAATGCATGTTGAGGACACATTCTGGCTGTATCATGCAAATTTGACAGCGACAAGCAAACAAACGCGTCCCCAACGTGATATAACATTCTCGCTAGCGGCTAACGTCCCTTCACAGTGTAAAACCACTTTTATGGCAGCAAATAAACTACATTTCTTACAAGTATTATCACTGGTGGAGCTCTTGAATGTAAACAAATTGGACAGATCGACACAAATATCGACAGTAACGATACCAAGTATAGTATCAGTATATTATCAATACGACTGTGGTTAGATCCATATTTTTTTATCATCAAAAAATATATTTTCTGTTTTTCTTATTGCTTACAAACTCAGGAAATACAGTAGATCCCTAGAAATAGGAGGGCAAGATTATGATTGTGATCAAATATTGAATCATTCAATGATTTTGAAAATTTGAAGTATTAGTATGACCAATACTGCACATGTACCTACTTGGTATTGGATCAATACCCACATTTGTAGTATGGCCCTAAGTAAAGTATCCAAAAAAACCCCGTTTTTGTATACCGTCTGAGTTGTCGTAAATCTAATAATCTAAATTCATCCCGACAAACTAGTCTGTTTTTCCCCCGGAATCGCCCAAAACTAAGACTCCCACACGTTGGTGCCTGCAAAATAAGCCACAATTGGTACAAAGAAAGTTGCTAAAGAAGGTGAGAAACACTCTTGACTTTAAGAACCCAATGCAAAGTAGGAAGTTAGCGTCCATGTGACTCTTTTATCCTTTCTGTAAGTAACATTTATTTGTACAGCACCTCTTTAACACACAAAAGGCCACAAAGTGCTTCACATCACAGTCAAAATATCTGTAATTACGAAGAATATAAAAGGACAACATAAATATACAATATAAAAACACAATATAAATATATAATATACAAACACAATATAAATATACAATATAAAAAGCCAATATAATTATACAATATAAAAACACAATATTAATATAAAAACACACTATAAATATACTGTAAATATACGATATAAAAACACATTACAAATATACAATATAAAAACACATTACAAATATACAATATAAAAACACAATATAAATATACAATATACAAACACAATATAAATATACAATATACAAACACAATATAAATATACAATATAAAATATTAAATAAATATTAATATAAAAACACACTATAAATATACTGTAAATATACAATATAAAAACACATTACAAATATACAATATAAAAACACAATATAAATATACAATATACAAACACAATATAAATATACAATATAAAAAGCCAATATAATTATACAATATAAAAACACAATATTAATATAAAAACACACTATAAATATACTGTAAATATACGATATAAAAACACATTACAAATATACAATATAAAAACACATTACAAATATACAATATAAAAACACAATATAAATATACTGTAAATATACAATATAAAATGCCAATATAAACATACAATATAAAAACACAATATAAATATACAATATAAAAATACAATATAAAAACACATTACAAATATACAATATAAACATACAATATAAAAACACATTATAAATATACTATAAATATATAATATAAAAACACAATATAAATATACTGTATATACAATATAAAAACACATAAATGTACGATAAATATACAATATAAAGACACATAGCCGCTGCCTGACCAGGGCTCAGAAAATCTGCAAAGACTCCTCCCACCCCCACCAAGGACTGTTTTCACTGCTGGACTCTAGAAAGAGGTTCCGCAGCCTCCGAAGCAGAACCGCCAGGTTCTGTAACAGCTTCTTCCCTCAGGCCGTAAGACTCTTGAACGCATCATAATTATCCCCTCAACTCCCCCCAAAATGGATTAACTCGCTGGAATAAAAAAGACAATATAACATACATCCATAAACGTGGATGCATATGGAAAAGTGCAATATATTTATCTGTACAGTAACCAATTTATTTATTTATATATGCACCTTATTGCTTTTTTATCCTGCACTACCATGAGCTAATGCAACGAAATTTTGTTCTTATCTGTACTGTAAAGTTCAAATTTGAATGACAATAAAAAGGAAGTCTAAGTCTAATACAATACAAAGACACATTATAAATATACAATACAAAACACAATATAAATATACAATATAAAAGTCAATATAAATACATTGCAAATATACAATATAAAAACACATTATACATAAACTGTAAATATACAATATAAAAACACATTATACATATACAATATAAAAACACAATATATATATACAATATAAAAACACAATGTAAATATACAATATAAAAACACATGATAAATATACAATATAAAAACGCATAAGTATACAATATAAATATACAATATAAAAACACATTATAAATATACAATATAAATATACAATATAAAAACACAATATAAATATACAATTAAAAACACATTAGAAATATACAATATAAAAACACATTAGAAATGTACAATATAAAACAATATAAAAGGCAAAATAAAAATCACAACAGTCCAAGAGTAGCTAATTAAAAGCCTGAACAAATAAATGAGTCTTAAGTTTTCTCATTGCCGTCTTCGTCAGCAAGAGTCTTAG
The DNA here is from genome assembly GCF_033978785.1 of Entelurus aequoreus. Lineage (NCBI taxonomy): Eukaryota > Metazoa > Chordata > Actinopteri > Syngnathiformes > Syngnathidae > Entelurus > Entelurus aequoreus. The sequence goes on along the minus strand of NC_084753.1, from coordinate 17,237,378 downwards.
TAATTGATTTTTTTTTAATCCGTTTCTTTTATCATTTAGGTGTATTTCACCTTGTTTTCTGCATGTAAAACTGTGAAATGTATTTCTATAAAATGTTTGTGTTTATATTTTTGGGTGTCTTGAACAGATTAATTGGACTTTCAATATTTCTTACAAGTAAAATTGCTTCGGTTTTTGTACGATTCAGTCTTTTTGTAGGACTGCAAGGATTAATTGATTCATCTTTGATTTATATTCTGTCACTTTGTTTAATCGTTTGAGTGTAACTATTAAAAATGGATACAATTCGGACCCCATGGAGTGCCCGAAACTTTAAATGCGCGGACGTAGTTTACCGCAAGGGCGTTAAAATAGAGCGCACATGATAGCGTTAGTGGTGAACAGCGGACTTTAAAATGTTGAATAATTCACACATGTTTAAAAGTGAAAGTTCACTGTTGACGACGTGCATTTGTTAGGAAAAAAAGAATAAAGGTTAGGACATCCTCAAACATTGTTGTGTATTTCCATAATATAAAGTGGGTTTAATTAGATGACTCGATTAATCGAACAAACTATTGATAGATTACTCGATTACTAGAATAATCGATCGCTGCTGCCCTAATATTTTGGAACAATTACAATGAAAACTAAAGTACTGTACTACTGGGTAGTGACATCTTGATTCACCTTTTAATGGCAAAGGATAGCATTGATCAAATTGAAACTGGTAATACAAAAGTACACCACGAAAAATATTGAAGTAAGGAGTTGAGGGGTTATTGCCCTGATGTGGGATCTGAGCCGAGGATGTCGTTGTGGCTTGTGCAGCCCTTTGAGACACTTGTGATTTAGGGTTATATAAATAAACATTCATTGATTGACAAATTGTATTAAACAGCCAATAAGATGTCTGTTTACAGCTACTAGGGGGCATAGTACAGTATATATGGTTGTTATGGGGGTATTTATTTCTTTGTTTGAAATCTTTGCCAATATTCACTTGCATTTTCTGACTGATGTGACACATGATAGGTGTGGGTCCAAGGTCATGTGATCATAGCTCTGCCAGTCAGTTAATCTTTTTTGGCATTTTTGGAATATAAAGATACTGTAAATAAATATTGTTTTGTATAAAGTTCATGTCTACAGTAAGTTTTTTCCCCACCACATGTTAGATCTCAACTTTGCTTCTTCATATTCTCCTGTAGATCGTTCCCCAGCAACTACTGGGACAAGTTCATCAAACGCAAGGTGAGTGAAAACTTTTAATGCCCTTTTTTTCTGGAAGTATAAAGTGAAACCACCTGAATGCGCCGCCTTAACAAAGTCTCGAAGTGTAAAGTGAAACCACCAGAATACTCCGCCTAAATTAAGTTTTGAAGTGTAAAGTGAAACTACCTGAATGCTCTGCCTTAACAAAGTCTTGAAGTGTAAAGTGAAACCACCTGAATGCTCCGCCTCCATCTTGTTGTCTCGCAGTTGATTCTTTGCATGGAATGAGAAGAGAAAGTAAAAATGAGTGCTGCAGAGAGCGAATACATTTTGGATAAAACATAAAAAGTCACCTCCACAGTATGGCAGTTTTTTATTTATTTTAAAAACAGACTGTAGTCAGACCAAAGACCACACCACTTTAGCCCATACTTGCATACTTGCCAACCTTGAGACCTCCAATATCGGGAGGTGAGGGGGGGGGGCGTGGTTAGGGGCGTGGTTAAGAGGAGAGTATATTTACAGCTAGAATTCACCAACTCAAGTATTTCATATATATATATATATATATATATATATATATATATAAATGACTTTCAGTGAATTCTAGCTATATATATATATATATATATATATATATATATATATATATATATATATATATATATATATATATATATATATATATATATATATATATATATATATATATATATATATTTTATTATATATATAAATAAAAGAAATACTTGAATTTTAGTGTTAATTTATTTACACATTTACACACACACAACACTCATCTACTCATTGTTGTACTTGAAAGTACAATGCTTTGTTAAGGGTTGAATTGTCCATCCTCTTTCTATTCTCTGTCACTATTTTTCTAACCATGCTGATGATGCATTGCTGTGTGGCACGCACAAAAGTGCTTTCATCAATTGCACGAGTGTGGAATCTTCCATCTCTCCCTAGCATGGCCCAAAACTGGTCAATCCTTGCTTCCTGGGGAAGATCTTCCCTGGCAAGCAATTGGTACTCCAGTACTTGTACCCGGAGGCTGGTCAGGTCCAATCGCAGCTGCGGCAGACTTTTTTTTGGGGGGGCGTGGCCTCCAGCTGCGGCTGAATACCGGGAGTTTGTCGGGAGAAAATCTCTGTCGGGAGGTTGTCGGGAGAGGCGCTGAATATCGGGATTCAAGTATGTACTTGCCAACCTTGAGACCTCCGAATTCGGGAGATGGGGGGTGGGGGGGATGTTTGAGGTGGGCGGGGCAGGGGCGGGGTTAAGGGGGAGGAGTATATTTATAGCTAGAATTCACTGAAATTCAAGTATGTCTTATATATACACTACCGTTCAAAAGTTTGGGGTCACCCAAACAATTTTGTGGAATAGCCTTCATTTCTAAGAACATAAATAGACTTTCGAGTTTCAGATGAAAGTTCTCTTTTTCTGGCCATTTTGAGCGTTTAATTGACCCCACAAATGTGATGCTCCAGAAACTCAATCTGCTCAAAGGAAGGTCAGTTTTGTAGCTTCTGTAACGAGCTAAACTGTCTTCAGATGTGTGAACATGATTGCACAAGGGTTTTCTAATCCAACTTTTTTTATTGGCATTTTCAAATACAGAAAAAAGTGCAAGTCGAAACAGTACAATTTTAAAGTCAGAAAATTCTTCACACCCTTTCCCTTAAAACCCAAATCCCCACCCACCCTCCAACCCCACTCAGGTCACACCAACAAGGGACATATGGCACAATCATATAACAAGTAAGAAGACAAAGACCGACATCCTCACATACACACACACATACGAGGCCAGAGACAGACAAACAGGCTGAAAGGAGAGAAAGGGAGAAAATAAAATAAAAATAAAATAAAATACAATTAAATTAAAATAATAATAATAAATAAAAGGGAGATTATTCCTCATCTGCGTCTGGGGATAAATCAAGAGAGTTGACATACAGCAAGAAAGGACTCCATGAGCTTTCAAACGCTTGAGCCGAGCCTTTTAGCGAAAACCTAAGTTTTTCTAGTTTTAGATTGTAGAGAACCTCTCTAATCCAACGGCCGTGTGATGGGGGACGAGCCAGCTTCCAATTAAACAAAATCAATCGCCTGGCCAGCAAGGTCGTAAAAGCAACAGCGCGTTTTAATGATACCGGGCATATGTTATCGGGGCATACGCCAAAAATGGCTGATAATGGGTTGGGGGGAAAGTTTTGACCGTATGCTTTCCCGATCGTGTCAAAAATATCCTCCCAAAAGGAACATAGTTTAGAGCAGGACCAGAACATATGGACATGGTCGGCCGGAGATTGTTTGCATCTATTGCAGGTATTGCTAACAGTGGGGTAGATTTTGGATAGTTTTGAGTTAGTGTAATGAATTTTATGGATTACTTTGCATTGGATGAGACTATGGCGGGCACATATTGAGGAGGAGTGAACCAGTTTCAGGGCAGAGTCCCAGTGTTGGTCGGATATGTTGGTATTAAGATCGCTCTCCCACGAGGCTCTTATCACTGATAGAGAGTTTGGAGCAACTGAACTTAAAGAGGTATATAACACAGAGATACATTTTTTATGATTAGGGCTCAAAGATAACAATGTATCTATAAGAGTTTCCGGAGGACGATTCGGAAAGTGTGGGAACTGTTTCTTTACGAAGTCCCTCGCCTGAAAAAAACGAAAAAGGTGGGAGTTCGGCAAATCGTATTTGGAAGAGAGTTCAGTGAAGGATGAGAACACTCCGTCTGCATAGAGGTCTTTCACAGTGGTGATGCCATGATCGGGCCAAGTCATGAATGCGGGGTCAGTACGGGAAGGTTTAAATAATTGGTTTTTAAGTAGCGGGGTCAATATAGATGGGCCCTGAAAACCCAAGTGTTTACGTAGCTGGTTCCATATTTTAATGGAGATCGATACAATGGTGTTTGCGCCTTCAATTTTAAATGGGAAAGGGAGTGATGAGCATAAGCAAGAGTGCAATGAGGAGTGTGGGATCGCCGTTTCGAGGGATACCCAGGCCGGGAGGGTCTGAGAGCCTTCATCCATCCAGTATAGGAGTTTCTGTACGTTAGCCGCCCAATAGTATTGTCTAAAATTGGGGAGTGCAAGCCCTCCTTCAGATTTGGGGGATTGTAGGACCGACTTGCGGATTCGGGCCGATCCGGCCCCCCATAAAAATTTGGATATTGATTTGTCTAATTTATCGAAAAATGATTTAGTAATAAATATGGGGATATGTTGAAAAAGGTAGAGGAATTTAGGCAGAGTGATCATCTTGATCAGATTGATCCGGCCGGCGAGAGATAGTGGTAAAACAGACCAGCGGGCAAAGTTCTTCTCCATCTTTTCAATTAGAGGTAAAAAATTTGCCCGGAGCATATCAGACATAGCCGGAGTAATAAGGATTCCCAAGTAATGAATCCCGTCATGTGCCCATTTGAATGCTGCTAAAGATCGTGGCAACTGTTTAGCTAAGGAATTAATTGGAAACAGCTCACTTTTTTTGGTAGTTAAGTTTGTAGCCCGAGTTTGTGCCAAACCGCTCCAGAATGTCAAATATTACCGGGAGTGAGCTAGCAGGGTCCGAGATGTACAAGAGCAGGTCATCCGCATAAAGCGAGACTTTGTGCAGCGTGTCCGACCGGGTGATGCCTTTAAAGCCTGCCTCCGCGCGCAGCCAAAGAGCAAGGGGTTCTATCGCAATAGCAAATAGTAATGGAGACAACGGGCAACCTTGTCTAGTGCCTCTTTTAATAAAAATTGGGGCGGATAGTGTATTATTTGTACGTACCGAAGCTACTGGCGACGAGTACAAAAGTTTAACCCAGAGAATGAAATCTTCATTAAAACCAAACCGATCCATCACTTCAAATAGATACCCCCATTCAACCCTGTCAAAGGCTTTCTCCGCATCGAGGGATACTACCACCTCCGGGGTCGAGGGGTTTGGCGAATGGATAATGTTTAGGAGGCGCCGAGTGTTGTGTGAGGATTGCCGGCCTAGCATAAAACCTGTTTGATCCAACGAGATGATAGAAGGCATCACCCTTTGGAGCCGGAGAGCGAGAACCTTGGATAGAATTTTTAGATCTACATTTAAGAGCGAAATTGGTCTATAGCTGCTGCAAAGCAGGGGGTCTTTTTCTTTTTTTAGGATGAGAGAAATGGTGGCCCTCGATAAGGTTTCTGGGAGGCGGTGCTGCAGAAAAGCTTCATTATACATGTCTCTTAGAGCCGGAGCAAGAACACTGGAGAAAGTTTTGTAATATTCTGCACTAAAGCCATCCGGGCCGGGTGATTTATTGCTCTGTAATGATTTGATGGCTTCCGTAATCTCAATGACACTAATGGGCTGGCCCAGGCCCCTCGCAGCCCCACATTCTATCTGGGGGAATGTTTTATCGCTAAACAGTTCATCTGAGGAAGGGGGGCAGTCTGAGGTATATAATGTTGTATAAAATGCAGCAAATGTTTCATTAATCTTAGCTGGATCAGTATGTAGTTCTCCTGTGTTAGAGCGAATAGACGTGATTAGTCTCGAAGATGCTTCCTCCCTGACCAGGTGGGCTAAGAGCCTGCCAGTTTTTTCCCCAGATTCAAAAAATCGTTGTCTGGATTTGAGCAGTTGTAATTTCGCTCTATTGACAGACATAAGGTCAAAGTCAGTTTGTAGGCGAAGGCGTTCTTTATATAGTGTCGGGTCTGGGTTTGAAGCGTATTTATCGTCAAGATCCTTAATCTTGCGGAGCAGATCAGTGATTTGAATGGTCTCTGTCTTATTTAGGTTTGAAACAAAAGATATAAGTTGACCTCTAATATAGGCTTTAGATGCCTCCCATAGTATACCTCTTCTGATTTCTGGTGAGTCGTTCACTTCGAAAAAACACTTAATTTGATCTTGTAGGAAATTCTTATAACGGTCTTCTGCTAATAAGGCTGAGTTGAATCGCCATTGTTTAAGGGGTCTAGGTCGAGTGTCCATATTGATGTCTACTGAGGTGGGGGCATGATCCGAGATTACAATACTATGGTAATTACATGTTTTGGTTTTGGAAAGTAGTCTATTGTCGAGAAGAAAGAAGTCTATCCGAGTGTAAGTGTGATGTACATGGGAGAAATAGGAAAATTGTTTAATTGTAGGGGAGGCATGTCTCCACGGGTCTGTAAGACCTAACTGTTTAGCGAAAGTATCAAGTGTTTTAGCTGAATTAGATAAGGGAGCCAGTTTGTTAGATGATCGATCCAGTACAGGATCCTGTACCAGGTTAAAGTCCCCGCCCATAATGATAAAATGGTTTCCAATGTTCGGAAATGATGTAAACAATTTAGTCACATAAGAACTGTCATCCCAGTTGGGTCCATAAACGCTAGCGAGTATGACTGGGGTGCCTTGCAGCTTTCCGGACACAATAATATGACGACCAGGTCTGCTACAATTTGATTGAGTTCGAACAAAATATTTTTACGAATAAGGATAGCTGTGCCCCTGGCCCTTTCGTTGAATTTTGAATGGAAAATATGGCTGATCCAGCCTCTTTTAAGTCGTGAAATCTCTCTGTTGCGAAGGTGGGTCTCCTGAATGAAAAATATATCTCCTTTGAGGTGTTGCAAATGGGTCAAGACCCTCCCTATTTTAGTGGCGCTCCCCACTCCCCTCACATTCCATGAAACAAATGTAAGTGTATTACTGGCGCTTGTCATACCTCACCATGTCCAACTAGGAGAGCAGAACGGGCTGATGTATACAAGCAGGTCAGGAGGGGGGCTGATGCATGATAACTGGAAACTGCAGAGAGTACTGGTAAGAGGGGGGGATGAAACAGAAGCGTGAGAGGTGCACAAGGGTTTTCTAATCATCAATTAGCCTCCTGAGCCAATGAGCAAACACATTGTACCATTAGAACACTGGAGTGATAGTTGCTGGAAATGGGCCTCTATAGACCTATGTAGATATTGCACCAAAAACCAGACATTTGCAGCTAGAATAGTCATTTACCACATTAGCAAGGTATAGAGTGTATTTCTTTAAAGTTAAGACTAGTTTAAAGTTATCTTCATTGAAAAGTACAGTGCTTTTCCTTCAAAAATAAGGACATTTCAATGTGACCCCAAACTTTTGAACGGTAGTGTGTATGTATATATATATATATATATATATATATATATATATATATATATATATATATATATATATATATATATATATATATATATATATATATATATATATATATATATATATATATATATGTATATATATATAAATAAATACTTTCAGTGAATTGTAGCTATATATATATGTATTTTATTATATATATATATATATATATATATATATATATATATATATATATATATATATATATATATATATATATATATATATATACATATAAATACTTGAATTTCAGTGTTCATTTATTTACACATATACACAAACATAACACTCCTATTCATTGTTGTATTTGAAAGTGCAATGCTTTGCAGCCAGTAGCACAGCCTTTGAAGGAGCGTAGGTATGGGCAGTGTAATATTCTGGGTTGGAGTCAATAACCAGGCGAGGTGATGAAGTTACGTCTCTTTACTTCATACTTCAGAACCGACTCCAACACTTGCCTTCAGGGTGCGCAATACAACGTAAACCGTTGGCCAACTGTTAGAAAAGTAACCCCAGAACACTATACCCAACATTCACCAGGAGATGGCCACAAACAATTTAGATCACTCTATTACAGGCAGCATCTGTGAAATTTAATTTGCAGGAAAGTACTGAGTTTAGGGTTGAATTGTCCATCCTCGTTCTATTCTCTGTCACTTGTCGTCGCCATGACTGTGTCTTCTTCCTTCTTCGTCTCCTTCTTGTTGTGTGTGCAGTTGTGCACTAGCCAAAAGCTGTAGATGTTATAACGTGACTGGGCCGGCAGGCTGTTTATATGAAAGAAAAGCGGACGTGACGACAGGCTATCCTCACTCAGGTCCGCACGGACCTGGAGGGGGCGTGCCTTAAATCCGTCTGGAAATCTGGAAATCGGGAGAAATTCGGGAGAATAGTTGTCCCGGGAGATTTTCGGGAGAGGCACTGAAATTCGGGAGTCTCCCGGAAAATTCGGGAGGGTTGGCAAGTATGCTTTAGCCGTGCTCACCCTTTAGAGCAGGGGTCCCCAAACTACGGCCCGTGGGCCGGATACGGCCCCCCAGCGTCCAAAATCCGGCCCGCGGGACGTCCTAAGTTTAAAAAAAATAAAAAAATAATTTTTTTTTTTTTTTTTTTTATTGGAATTTTTTTTTTTTTCTTAATTTGTCCTTACTAGTCCTTTTTCTACAGTCTCCTAGCCACTCAGGCAAATCATATTGTCTAAAAATGCATTTTACCATCGATAACGTGACATGCAGCAAGTGCGCTCTTTAAGTCAATTAGTGCGCGAGGAATATATATGTATGAATACATATATATATATATATATATATATATATATATATATATATATATATATATATATATATATATATATATATAGTTTGTATGTCCTCCCCGTGACTGCGTGGGTTCCCTCCGGGTACTCCGGCTTCCTCCCACCTCCAAAGACATGCACCTGGGGATAGGTCGATTGGCAA